>NW_026967602.1:2757500-2864513 GCF_028390025.1 Pseudophryne corroboree
ATTATTATACAGCTTGTTATGTTGTGTTGTGTTTTATTATTATATAGATGGTATGTGATGTATTATTATACAGTATATTGTGTCTGTGTATTATTATTATTATTATTATTATTATTATCATGATGATTATTATTATTATTATTATTATTATTATTATTATTATTATAATACAGCTTGTTATGTTTTATTATTATATAGATGGTATGTGATGTATTATTATACAGTATATTGTGTCTGTGTATTATTATTATTATTATTATTATTATACAGCTTATGTTGTGTTTTATTATGATATAGATGGTATGTGATGTATTATTATACAGTATATTGTGCTTGTGTAGTATTATTATTATTATTATTATTATTATCATGATTATTATTATTATTATTATTATTATTATTATAATAATACAGCTTGTTATGTTTATTATTATTATACAGATGGTATGTGATGTATTATTATACAGTATATTGTGTCTGTGTAGTATTATTATTATTATACAGCTTGTTATGTTGTATTTTATTATATAGATGGTATGTGATGTATTATTATAAAGTATATTGTGTCTGTGTATTATTATTATTATTATTATTATTATTATTATTATTATTATTATTATAATACAGCTTGTTATGTTGTGTTTTATTATTATATAGATGGTATGTGATATATTATTATACAGTATATTGTGTCTGTGTAGTATTAGTATTAGCATTATTATACAGCTTGTTATGTTGTGTTTTATTATATAGATGGTATGTGATATATTATTATACAGTATATTGTGTCTGTGTATTATTATTATTATTATTATTATTATTATCATGATGATTATTATTATTATACAGCTTGTTATGTTATGTTTTATTATTATATAGATGGTATGTGATGTATTATTATACTGTATATTGTCTGTGTATTATTATTATTATTATTATTATTATTATTATTATTATTATTATACAGCTTATGTTATGTTTTATTATTATATAGATGGTATGTGATGTATTATTATACTGTATATTGTCTGTGTATTATTATTATTATTATTATTATTATTATACAGCTTATGTTATGTTTTATTATTATATAGATGTATGTGATGTATTATACAGTATATTGTATCTGTGTATTATTATTATTATTATTATTATTATTATTATTATTATTATTATTATAATACAGCTTGTTATGTTGTGTTTTATTATTATATAGATGGTATGTGATGTTTTATTATATACTATATTGTGTCTGTGTATTATTATTATTATTATTATTATTATTATTATACAGCTTGTTATGATGTGTTTTATCATAAAGATGGTATGTGATGTATTATTATACAGTATATTGTGTCTGTGTAGTATTATTATTATTATTATTATTATTATTATTATTATTATTACACAGCTTATGTTGTGTTGTATTATTATATAGATGGTATGTGATGTATTATTATACAGTATATTGTGTCTGTGTATTATTATTATTATTATTATTATTATTATTATTATCATGATGATTATTATTATTATACAGCTTGTTATGTTATGTTTTATTATTATATAGATGGTATGTGATGTATTATTATACAGTATATTGTGTCTGTGTAGTATTTTTATTATTATTATTATTATTATTATTATTATTATCATGATGATGATTATTATTATTATACAGCTTGTTATGTTATGTTTTATTATTATATAGATGGTATGTGATGTATTATTATACAGTATATTGTATCTGTGTAGTATTATTATTATTATTATTATTATTATACAGCTTGTTATGTTGTGTTTTATTATTATATAGATGTTATGAGATGTATTATTATACAGTATATTGTGTCTGTGTATTGTGTATGTAACATAAATCTACCGCATTATATACAATGTATTGTATATCATATCTGCTGAAACATGCCGTGAAAATCCATGCAGTTCCTCCCCCTGCCTCTAGTTGTCGCTCTCTGCCTGAGCTCTGTGTGTGGTTACTCAGTGATAATCCATGCAGTTGCTCTCTGCCTGAGCTCTGTGTGTAGCTACTCAGTGATAATCCATGCAGTTGCTCCCCCTGCCTCTAGGTGTCGCTCTCTGCCTGAGCTCTGTGTGTAGTTACTCAGTGATAATCCATGCAGTTCCTCCCCCTGCCTCTAGGTGTCGCTCTCTGCCTGAGCTCTGTGTGTAGTTACTCAGTGATAATCCATGCAGTTCCTCCCCCTGCCTCTAGGTGTCACTCTCTGCCTGAGCTCTGTGTGTAGTTACTCAGTGATAATCCATGCAGTTCCTCCCCCTGCCTCTAGGTGTCACTCTCTGCCTGAGCTTTGTGTGTAGTTAGTGATAATCCATGCAGTTCCTCCCCCTGCCTCTAGGTGTCGCTCTATCTCGCATAGTCCACCCTGGCTGGTGTGTGATCCTGCAGCTCTCTGATTACCAGGCTGCACCTGGGCACTGGTGTCTGCTCTGTGCTGTAACCAGTGGCAGATCATCAGGTCATCCTGCTCTCCTGCCCTGCTCTCCTGTGCCTGACTGCTTCCGATCTGTTCCTGCAAGTCCTGTCCTGCAGATATTTGTACCGCTCCTACTTGGACTCTCTCTGCTGCATATTACTATCTGATCTCAGCAAGCACCAGTCTCCTATACCACCTCCCGTATTTGCCCTGCAGGACTGTGTTCTGCCTCCAACATTGCCATTCAGTCAGAATATCCTGGTAAGATTCCATCCAGCATCCACAGTTATTCCTGCAATCTACATTCTGTCAGTTACAGAGCGGTATCCATGCGCCGCCGTAATTTATGGAGAAAAAATCCCAATAAAATTCCTTTTTTTATGAGAAAATGACTGCGGCTAATAGAATACCCCCATAGACCCCTGGTTCAGTCCTGTGATTGCCAGTCACTCCACACTCTGTTTAAACTCCTGTGTACTGTGACTCAATTAACCAGTGCACTGCTGGATGTGATCAGTGGTGCAGTTACTATTACCTGCATTCATCATTATATTCCCGAACATTGTTGCTACTATACCTGTTACGTAACCCGTGTCTTCTACCCCTGACTTGTGTGCTCTGTATTGTGTGTGTGTCAAATAAACCTGACTAGCTCACTTATGCTGTGGTGACATCATTCTACTAATCACACACAGGGGAATCCCTGGTGAACCGTGAGATGCACACAACAACCCGCGCAGCAACAATCTGAGTAAGATAAACCTGAGCAGCAACAACCTGAATAAGAAAAACCCAAGTAGCAACAATCTGAGTACGAAAATCCTGGATTTCCCTGTGTGTGATCCATAGAAATATGTAATACCACACAGCATAAGCGAATTACATATTTCTAGGGATCACACACAGGGGAATCCCTGGTGAACCTTCAGTTTGCAAACAGCCTGAGCAGCAACAATCTGAGTAATGAGAAACAGAGCATCAACATAATGAGTAAGAAAAACCCAAGCAGCAACAACCCCAAGCAGAAAAACATGAACAGTGACATCCCGCGCAGCAACAATCTGAGTAAGAACACACACAGCAACAAACCAAATAAGAAAAACAGCGACAACCTGAGAAACACCTGAGAGAACCCGAGTAGCAACAACCCGAGCAGTGACAACTTGAGTAAGAAAATCTGGAGCAGCAACAACTTGAGTAAGAAAAACTTGAGCAGTGACAAACCAAGCAGCAACAATCTGAGTAAGAAAAACAGCGACAACCTGAGTCAGAAAAACATGAGCAGTGACATCCCGTGCAGCAACAATCTGAGTAAGAAAAACACACACAGCAACAACCCAAATAAGAAAAACAGCCACAACCTGAGAAAGAAACGCCTGAGAGAACTAGAGTAGCAACAACCCAAGCAGTGACAACCTGAGTAAGAAAATCCTGAGAAAACCCGAGTAGCAACAACCTGAGTCAGAAAAACCTGAGCAGTGACAACCGACGCAGCAGCAACCTGAGTAAGAAAAACACACACAGCAACAACCCAAATAAGAAAAACAGCCACAACCTGAGAAAGAAACACCTGAGAGAACCAGAATAGCAGCAACCCAAGCAGTGACAACCTGAGTAAGAAAATCCTGAGAAAACCCAAGTAGCAACAACCTGAGTCAGAAAAACCTGAGCAGTGACAACCGACGCAGCAACAACCTGAGTAAGAAAAACACACACAGCAACAACCCAAATAAGAAAAACAGCCACAACCTGAGAAAGAAACACCTGAGAGAACCAGAGTAGCAACAACCCAAGCAGTAACAACCTGAGTAAGAAAATCCTGAAAAAAAACCCGAGTAGCAACAACCTGAGTCAGAAAAACCCGAGCAGTGACAACCGACGCAGCAACAACCTGAGTAAGAAAAACACACACAGCAACAACCAATAAGAAAAACAGCCACAACCTGAGAAAGAAACACCTGAGAGAACCAGAATAGCAGCAACCCAAGCAGTGACAACCTGAGTAAGAAAATCCTGAGAAAACCCGAGGAGAAAACCCGAGTAGCAACAACCTGAGTCAGAAAAACCTGAGCAGTGACAACCGACGCAGCAACAACCTGAGTAAGAAAAACACACACAGCAACAACCCAAATAAGAAAAACAGCCACAACCTGAGAAAGAAACACCTGAGAGAACCAGAGTAGCAACAACCCAAGCAGTAACAACCTGAGTAAGAAAATCCTGAGAAAACCCGAGTAGCAACAACCTGAGTCAGAAAAACCTGAGCAGTGACATCCCACGCAGCAACAACCTGAGTAAGAAAAACACACACAGCAACAACCCAAATAAGAAAAACAGCCACAACCTGAGAAAGAAACACCTGAGAACCAGAGTAGCAACAACCCAAGCAGTGACAACCTGAGTAAGAAAATCCTGAGAAAACCCGAGTAGCAACAACCTGAGTCAGAAAAACCTGCGCAGTGACAACCGACGCAGCAACAACCTGAGTAAGAAAAACACACACAGCAACAACCCAAATAAGAAAAACAGCCACAACCTGAGAAAGAAACACCTGAGAGAACCAGAATAGCAGCAACCCAAGCAGTGACAACCTGAGTAAGAAAATCCTGAGAAAACCCAAGTAGCAACAACCTGAGTCAGAAAAACCTGAGCAGTGACAACCGACGCAGCAACAACCTGAGTAAGAAAAACACACACAGCAACAACCCAAATAAGAAAAACAGCCACAACCTGAGAAAGAAACACATGAGAGAACCAGAGTAGCAACAACCCAAGCAGTGACAACCTGAGTAAGAAAATCCTGAGAAAACCAGAGTAGCAACAACCTGAGTCAGAAAAACCCGAGCAGTGACAACCGACGCAGCAACAACCTGAGTAAGAAAAACACACACAGCAACAACCAATAAGAAAAACAGCCACAACCTGAGAAAGAAACACCTGAGAGAACCAGAATAGCAGCAACCCAAGCAGTGACAACCTGAGTAAGAAAATCCTGAGAAAACCCGAGGAGAAAACCCGAGTAGCACCAACCTGAGTCAGAAAAACCTGAGCAGTGACAACCGACGCAGCAACAACCTGAGTAAGAAAAACACACACAGCAACAACCCAAATAAGAAAAACAGCCACAACCTGAGAAAGAAACACCTGAGAGAACCAGAGTAGCAACAACCCAAGCAGTAACAACCTGAGTAAGAAAATCCTGAGAAAACCCGAGTAGCAACAACCTGAGTCAGAAAAACCTGAGCAGTGACATCCCACGCAGCAACAACCTGAGTAAGAAAAACACACACAGCAACAACCCAAATAAGAAAAACAGCCACAACCTGAGAAAGAAACACCTGAGAGAACCAGAATAGCAGCAACCCAAGCAGTGACAACCTGAGTAAGAAAATCCTGAGAAAACCCAAGTAGCAACAACCTGAGTCAGAAAAACCTGAGCAGTGACAACCGACGCAGCAACAACCTGAGTAAGAAAAACACACACAGCAACAACCCAAATAAGAAAAACAGCCACAACCTGAGAAAGAAACACCTGAGAGAACCAGAGTAGGAACAACCCAAGCAGTGACAACCTGAGTAAGAAAATCCTGAGAAAACCTGAGTAGCAACAACCTGAGTCAGAAAAACCTGAGCAGTGACAACCGACGCAGCAACAACCTGAGTAAGAAAAACACACACACAGCAACAACCCAAATAAGAAAAACAGCCACAACCTGAGAAAGAAACACCTGAGAGAACCAGAGTAGCAACAACCCAAATAAGAAAAACAGACACAACCTGAGAAAGAAACACCTGAGAGAACCAGAGTAGCAACAACCCAAGCAGTAACAACCTGAGTAAGAAAATCCTGAGAAAACCCGAGTAGCAACTACCTGAGTCAGAAAAACCTGAGCAGTGACATCCCACGCAGCAACAACCTGAGTAAGAAAAACACACACAGCAACAACCCAAATAAGAAAAACAGCCACTACCTGAGAAAGAAACACCTGAGAGAACCAGAGTAGCAACAACCCAAGCAGTGACAACCTGAGTAAGAAAATCCTGAGAAAACCCGAGTAGCAACAACCTGAGTCAGAAAAACCTGAGCAGTGACAACCGACGCAGCAACAACCTGAGTAAGAAAAACACACACAGCAACAACCCAAATAAGAAAAACAGTAACAACCTGAGAAAGAAACACCTGAGAGAACCAGAATAGCAGCAACCCAAGCAGTGACAACCTGAGTAAGAAAATCCTGAGAAAACCCAAGTAGCAACAACCTGAGTCAGAAAAACCTGAGCAGTGACAACCGACGCAGCAACAACCTGAGTAAGAAAAACACACACAGCAACAACCCAAATAAGAAAAACAGCCACAACCTGAGAAAGAAACACCTGAGAGAACCAGAGTAGCAGCAACCCAAGCAGTGACAACCTGAGTAAGAAAATCCTGAGAAAACCCAAGTAGCAACAACCTGAGTCAGAAAAACCTGAGCAGTGACAACCGACGCAGCAACAACCTGAGTAAGAAAAACACACACAGCAACAACCCAAATAAGAAAAACAGCCACAACCTGAGAAAGAAACACCTGAGAGAACCAGAATAGCAGCAACCCAAGCAGTGACAACCTGAGTAAGAAAATCCTGAGAAAACCCAAGTAGCAACAACCTGAGTCAGAAAAACCTGAGCAGTGACAACCGACGCAGCAACAACCTGAGTAAGAAAAACACACACAGCAACAACCCAAATAAGAAAAACAGCCACAACCTGAGAAAGAAACACCTGAGAGAACCAGAGTAGCAACAACCCAAATAAGAAAAACAGACATAACCTGAGAAAGAAACACCTGAGAGAACCCGAGTAGCAACAGCCTAAGAAAAACCTGAGCAGTGACTACCCGAGTAAGAGAAACCCGAGCCAAAAAATCTGAGCACAAGGGAAGCGCATTTGCCATCAACCAATCACAAAATTGTCTATTGTTTGCAGCCAATATTATGGTGAGTGTATTTGCAAATGCCACTGACCTGCCACACATACAGTACTGCGACTTTCTCAGAGGTACAGGAGTCTGGTTATCTTCCCCCTGCCGGAGTCCTGTCATGTGTGATTAGCATGTAATACATGCACAGAGATACACATCATGTATGATTAGCATGTAATATATCATGTTATGACTGTCTAGCATGCACAGAAACACACTCATCAACAGGATGAGAATTGCTGTTCCTGCATGCTGCCACCTGGTGGTAGCTCAGGAGAGGTGCGGTATTCCCCTGGAAATCCTCTGTTAGAGTATACTGTGTGAACGAGAAGCTACATGAGATCCTTCTGTGTACAGCACTGAGTATATAGGTCACTCTGTTACTGTATATCATGTACAGAGCACAGTTACAGATGAAATGATCAGCAGCTAGTGCCGGCGGTGACTGACATTGGTCATTATTTTGTACGGCATTCCGCATTTCACACACCCTCCCTCCCAACAGCAGGAACCTCCAACTCCATTCGGTGGCCTGTATCATAGGATGTATATGCTGGCCCTGTTGGTTATAATATGCTGGTCACTTATTCTGGTCATTGATGGTTATACTACAGATTTACTATGCTGGTCATTGCCAGTTATAGTGTGCTGGTCATTTCTGGTTATAGTGTACTGGTCATTCCTGGTTATAGTGTGCTGGTCAGTGCTGGTTATAGTGTGCTGGTCAGTGCTGGTTATAGTGTGCTGGTCATTCCTGGTTATAGTGTGCTGGTCAGTGCTGGTTATAGTGTGCTGGTCAGTGCTGGTTATAGTGTGCTGGTCAGTGCTGGTTATAGTGTGCTGGTCATTCCTGGTTATAGTGTGCTGGTCAGTGCTGGTTATAGTGTGCTGGTTATAGTATGCTGGTCATTTCTAGTTATAGTGTGCTGGTCAGTGCTGGTTATAGTGTGCTGGTCATTTCTGGTTATAGTGTGCTGGTCATTCCTGGTTATAGTGTACTGGTAATTTCTGGTTATAGTGTACTGGTCAGTGCTGGTTATAGTGTGCTGGTCAGTGCTGGTTATAGTGTGCTGGTCATTCCTGGTTATAGTGTACTGGTCATTTCTGGTTATAGTGTGCTGGTCAGTGCTGGTCAGTGCTGGTTACAGTGTGCTGGTCAGTGCTGGTTATAGTATGCTGGTCAGTGCTGATTATAATGTACTGGTCATTTCTGGTTATAGTGTGCTGGTCAGTGCTGGTTACAGTGTGCTGGTCAGTGCTGGTTATAGTGTGCTGGTCAGTGCTGGTTATAGTATGCTGGTCAGTGCTGATTATAGTGTACTGGTCAGTGCTGGTTATAGTGTGCTGGTCAGTGCTGATTATAGTGTACTGGTCAGTGCTGGTTATAGTATGCTGGTCATTTCTAGTTATAGAGTGCTGGTCAGTGCTGATTATAGTGTGCTGGTCAGTGCTGGTTATAGTGTACTGGTCAGTGCTGGTTATAGTGTGCTGGTCAGTGCTGGTTATAGTGTACTGGTCAGTGCTGGTTATAGTGTACTGGTCAGTGCTGGTTATAGTGTACTGGTCAGTGCTGGTTATAGTGTGCTGGTCAGTGCTGGTTATAGTGTACTGGTCAGTGCTGGTTATAATGTGCTGGTCAGTGCTGGTTATAGTGTGCTGGTCATTTCTGGTTATAGTGTGCTGGTCAGTGCTGGTTATAGTGTGCTGGTCAGTGCTGGTATTAGTGTACTGGTAACTTCTGGTTATAGTATGCTGGTCAGTGCTGGTATTAGTGTACTGGTAACTTCTGGTTATAGTGTGCTGGTCAGTGCTGGTATTCGTGTACTGGTAACTTCTGGTTATAGTATGCTGGTCAGTGCTGGTATTAGTGTACTGGTAACTTCTGGTTATAGTGTGCTGGTCAGTGCTGGTATTAGTGTACTGGTAACTTCTGGTTATAGTATGCTGGTCAGTGCTGGTATTAGTGTACTGGTAACTTCTGGTTATAGTGTGCTGGTCAGTGCTGGTATTAGTGTACTGGTAACTTCTGGTTATAGTATGCTGGTCAGTGCTGGTATTAGTGTACTGGTAACTTCTGGTTGTAGTATGCTGGTCAGTGCTGGTATTCGTGTACTGGTAACTTCTGGTTATAGTATGCTGGTCAGTGCTGGTATTAGTGTACTGGTCATTTCTGGTTATAGTGTGCTGGTCAGTGCTGGTATTAGTGTACTGGTAACTTCTGGTTATAGTGTGCTGGTCAGTGCTGGTATTAGTGTACTGGTCATTTCTGGTTATAGTGTGCTGGTCAGTGCTGGTATTAGTGTACTGGTAACTTCTGGTTATAGTATGCTGGTCAGTGCTGGTATTAGTGTACTGGTAACTTCTGTTTATAGTGTGCTGGTCAGTGCTGGTATTAGTGTACTGGTAAATTCTGGTTATAGTGTGCTGGTCAGTGCTGGTATTAGTGTACTGGTAACTTCTGGTTATAGTGTGCTGGTCAGTGCTGGTATTAGTCTACTGGTAACTTCTGGTTATAGTGTGCTGGTCAGTGCTGGTATTAGTGTACTGGTAACTTCTGGTTATAGTGTGCTGGTCAGTGCTGGTATTAGTGTACTGGTAACTTCTGGTTATAGTGTGCTGGTCAGTGCTGGTATTAGTGTACTGGTAACTTCTGGTTATAGTGTGCTGGTCAGTGCTGGTATTAGTGTACTGGTAACCTCTGGTTATAGTGTGCTGGTCAGTGCTGGTATTAGTGTACTGGTAACTTCTGGTTATAGTATGCTGGTCAGTGCTGGTATTAGTGTACTGGTAACTTCTGGTTATAGTGTGCTGGTCAGTGCTGGTATTAGTGTACTGGTCATTTCTGGTTATAGTATGCTAGTCAGTGCTGGTTATAGTGTGCTGGTCAGTGCTGGTATTAGTGTACTGGTAACTTCTGGTTATAGTGTGCTGGTCAGTGCTGGTATTAGTGTACTGGTAACTTCTGGTTATAGTATGATGGTCAGTGCTGGTATTAGTGTACTGGTAACTTCTGGTTATAGTATGCTGGTCAGTGCTGGTATTAGTGTACTGGTAACTTCTGGTTATAGTATGCTGGTCAGTGCTGGTATTAGTGTACTGGTAACTTCTGGTTATAGTATGCTGGTCAGTGCTGGTATTAGTGTACTGGTCATTTCTGGTTATAGTATGCTGGTCAGTGCTGGTATTAGTGTACTGGTCATTTCTGGTTATAGTGTGCTGGTCAGTGCTGGTATTAGTGTACTGGTAACTTCTGGTTATAGTGTGCTGGTCAGTGCTGGTATTAGTGTACTGGTCATTTCTGGTTATAGTGTGCTGGTCAGTGCTCGTATTAGTGTACTAATAACTTCTGGTTATAGTGTACTGGTCAGTGCTGGTATTAGTGTACTGGTAACTTCTGGTTATAGTGTGCTGGTCAGTGCTGGTATTAGTGTGCTGGTCATTTCTGGTTATAGTGTGCTGGTCAGTGCTGGTATTAGTGTACTAATAACTTCTGGTTATAGTGTACTGGTCAGTGCTGGTTATAGTGTGCTGGTCAGTGCTGGTTATAGTGTGCTGGTCAGTGCTGGTATTAGTGTACTGGTAACTTCTGGTTATAGTATGCTGGTCAGTGCTGGTATTAGTGTACTGGTAACTTCTGGTTATAGTGTGCTGGTCAGTGCTGGTATTAGTGTACTGGTAACTTCTGGTTATAGTGTGCTGGTCAGTGCTGGTATTAGTGTACTGGTAACTTCTGGTTATAGTGTGCTGGTCAGTGCTGGTTATAGTGTGCTGGTCAGAGCTGGTATTAGTGTACTGGTAACTTCTGGTTATAGTGTGCTGGTCAGTGCTGGTATTAGTGTACTGGTAACTTCTGGTTATAGTGTGCTGGTCAGTGCTGGTATTAGTGTACTGGTAACTTCTGGTTATAGTATGCTGGTCAGTGCTGGTATTAGTGTACTGGTAACTTCTGGTTATAGTGTGCTGGTCAGTGCTGGTTATAGTGTGCTGGTCAGTGCTGGTATTAGTGTACTGGTAACTTCTGGTTATAGTGTGCTGGTCAGTGCTGGTATTAGTGTACTGGTAACTTCTGGTTATAGTGTGCTGGTCAGTGCTGGTATTAGTGTACTAGTCATTTCTGGTTATAGTGTGCTGGTCAGTGCTGGTATTAGTGTACTGGTAACTTCTGGTTATAGTGTGCTGGTCAGTGCTGGTATTAGTGTACTGGTAACTTCTGGTTATAGTGTGCTGGTCAGTGCTGGTATTAGTGTACTGGTAACTTCTGGTTATAGTGTGCTGGTCAGTGCTGGTTATAGTGTGCTGGTCAGTGCTGGTATTAGTGTACTGGTAACTTCTGGTTATAGTATGCTGGTCAGTGCTGGTATTAGTGTACTGGTAACTTCTGGTTATAGTGTGCTGGTCAGTGCTGGTAATAGTGTACTGGTAACTTCTGGTTATAGTGTGCTGGTCAGTGCTGGTATTAGTGTACTGGTAACTTCTGGTTATAGTGTGCTGGTCAGTGCTGGTTATAGTGTGCTGGTCAGTGCTGGTATTAGTGTACTGGTAACTTCTGGTTATAGTGTGCTGGTCAGTGCTGGTATTAGTGTACTGGTCATTTCTGGTTATAGTGTGCTGGTCAGTGCTGGTATTAGTGTACTGGTAACTTCTGGTTATAGTATGCTGGTCAGTGCTGGTATTAGTGTACTGGTAACTTCTGGTTATAGTGTGCTGGTCAGTGCTGGTATTAGTGTACTGGTCATTTCTGGTTATAGTATGCTGGTCAGTGCTGGTATTAGTGTACTGGTAACTTCTGGTTATAGTGTGCTGGTCAGTGCTGGTATTAGTGTACTGGTAACTTCTGGTTATAGTATGCTGGTCAGTGCTGGTATTAGTGTACTGGTAACTTCTGGTTATAGTGTGCTGGTCAGTGCTGGTATTAGTGTACTGGTAACTTCTGGTTATAGTGTGCTGGTCAGTGCTGGTATTAGTGTACTGGTAACTTCTGGTTATAGTGTGCTGGTCAGTGCTGGTATTAGTGTACTGGTAACTTCTGGTTATAGTATGCTGGTCAGTGCTGGTATTAGTGTACTGGTAACTTCTGGTTATAGTGTGCTGGTCAGTGCTGGTATTAGTGTACTGGTAACTTCTGGTTATAGTGTGCTGGTCAGTGCTGGTATTAGTGTACTGGTAACTTCTGGTTATAGTGTGCTGGTCAGTGCTGGTATTAGTGTACTGGTAACTTCTGGTTATAGTGTGCTGGTCAGTGCTGGTATTAGTGTACTGGTAACTTCTGCTTATAGTGTGCTGGTCAGTGCTGGTATTAGTGTACTGGTCATTTCTGGTTATAGTATGCTAGTCAGTGCTGGTATTAGTGTACTGGTTACTTCTGGTTATAGTGTGCTGGTTAGTGCTGGTATTAGTGTACTGGTAACTTCTGGTTATAGTGTGCTGGTCAGTGCTGGTATTAGTGTACTGGTAACTTCTGGTTATAGTGTGCTGGTCAGTGCTGGTTATAGTGTGCTGGTCAGTGCTGGTATTAGTGTACTGGTAACTTCTGGTTATAGTATGCTAGTCAGTGCTGTTATTAGTGTACTGGTAACTTCTGGTTATAGTGTGCTGGTCAGTGCTGGTATTAGTGTACTGGTAACTTCTGGTTATAGTGTGCTGGTCAGTGCTGGTATTAGTGTACTGGTAACTTCTGGTTATAGTATGCTAGTCAGTGCTGTTATTGGTGTACTGGTAACTTCTGGTTATAGTGTGCTGGTCAGTGCTGGTATTAGTGTACTGGTAACTTCTGTTTATAGTGTGCTGGTCAGTGCTGGTATTAGTGTACTGGTAACTTCTGGTTATAGTGTGCTGGTCAGTGCTGGTATTAGTGTACTGGTAACTTCTGGTTATAGTGTGCTGGTCAGTGCTGGTATTAGTGTACTGGTAACTTCTGGTTATAGTGTGCTGGTCAGTGCTGGTATTAGTGTACTGGTAACTTCTGGTTATAGTATGCTGGTCAGTGCTGTTATTAGTGTACTGGTAACTTCTGGTTATAGTGTGCTGGTCAGTACTGGTATTAGTGTACTGGTAACTTCTGGTTATAGTGTGCTGGTCAGTGCTGGTATTAGTGTACTGGTAACTTCTGGTTATAGTATGCTGGTCAGTGCTGGTATTAGTGTACTGGTAACTTCTGGTTATAGTGTGCTGGTCAGTGCTGGTATTAGTGTACTGGTAACTTCTGGTTATAGTGTGCTGGTCAGTGTTGGTATTAGTGTACTAATCATTTCTGGTTATAGTATGCTGGTCAGTGCTGGTAATAGTGTACTGGTAACTTCTGGTTATAGTATGCTGGTCAGTGCTGGTATTAGTGTACTGGTAACTTCTGGTTATAGTGTGCTGGTCAGTGCTGGTATTAGTGTACTAATCATTTCTGGTTATAGTGTGCTGGTCAGTGCTGGTATTAGTGTACTGGTAACTTCTGGTTATAGTGTGCTGGTCAGTGCTGGTATTAGTGTACTGGTAACTTCTGTTTATAGTGTGCTGGTCAGTGCTGGTATTAGTGTACTGGTAACTTCTGGTTATAGTGTGCTGGTCAGTGCTGGTATTAGTGTACTGGTAACTTCTGGTTATAGTGTGCTGGTCAGTGCTGGTATTAGTGTACTGGTCATTTCTGGTTATAGTATGCTGGTCAGTGCTGGTATTAGTGTACTGGTAACTTCTGTTTATAGTGTGCTGGTCAGTGCTGGTATTAGTGTACTGGTAACTTCTGGTTATAGTGTGCTGGTCAGTGCTGGTATTAGTGTACTGGTAACTTCTGGTTATAGTGTGCTGGTCAGTGTTGGTATTAGTGTACTGGTAACTTCTGGTTATAGTGTGCTGGTCAGTGCTGGTATTAGTGTACTGGTAACTTCTGGTTATAGTGTGCTGGTCAGTGCTGGTATTAGTGTACTGGTCATTTCTTGTTATAGTATGCTGGTCAGTGCTGGTATTAGTGTACTGGTAACTTCTGGTTATAGTGTGCTGGTCAGTGCTGGTATTAGTGTACTGGTCATTTCTGGTTATAGTATGCTGGTCAGTGCTGGTATTAGTGTACTGGTAACTTCTGGTTATAGTGTGCTGGTCAGTGCTGGTATTAGTGTACTGGTAACTTCTGGTTATAGTATGCTGGTCAGTGCTGGTATTAGTGTACTGGTAACTTCTGGTTATAGTGTGCTGGTCAGTGCTGGTATTAGTGTACTGGTCATTTCTGGTTATAGTGTGCTGGTCAGTGCTGGTGTTAGTGTACTGGTAACTTCTGGTTATAGTGTGCGGGTCAGTACTGGTATTAGTGTACTGGTCATTTCTGGTTATAGTGTGCTGGTCAGTGCTGGTATTAGTGTACTGGTAACTTCTGGTTATAGTGTGCTGGTCAGTGCTGGTATTAGTGTACTGGTTACTTCTGGTTATAGTGTGCTGGTCAGTGCTGGTATTAGTGTACTAATAACTTCTGGTTATAGTGTACTGGTCAGTGCTGGTATTAGTGTACTGGTCATTTCTGGTTATAGTGTGCTGGTCAGTGCTGGTATTAGTGTACTGGTAACTTCTGGTTATAGTGTGCTGGTCAGTGCTGGTAATAGTGTACTGGTTACTTCTGGTTATAGTGTGCTGGTCAGTGCTGGTATTAGTGTACTAATAACTTCTGGTTATAGTGTGCTGGTCAGTGCTGGTATTAGTGTACTGGTCATTTCTGGTTATAGTATGCTGGCCAGTGCTGGTATTAGTGTACTGGTAACTTCTGGTTATAGTGTGCTGGTCAGTGCTGGTATTAGTGTACTGGTCATTTCTTGTTATAGTGTGCTGGTCAGTGCTGGTTATAGTGTGCTGGTCAGTGCTGGTATTAGTGTACTGGTAACTTCTGGTTATAGTGTGCTGGTCAGTGCTGGTAATAGTGTACTGGTAACTTCTGGTTATAGTGTGCTGGTCAGTGCTGGTATTAGTGTACTGGTAACTTCTGGTTATAGTGTGCTGGTCAGTGCTGGTATTAGTGTACTGGTCATTTCTTGTTATAGTATGCTGGTCAGTGCTGGTATTAGTGTACTGGTAACTTCTGGTTATAGTGTGCTGGTCAGTGCTGGTATTAGTGTACTGGTCATTTCTGGTTATAGTATGCTGGTCAGTGCTGGTATTAGTGTACTGGTAACTTCTGGTTATAGTGTGCTGGTCAGTGCTGGTATTAGTGTACTGGTAACTTCTGGTTATAGTATGCTGGTCAGTGCTGGTATTAGTGTACTGGTAACTTCTGGTTATAGTGTGCTGGTCAGTGCTGGTATTAGTGTACTGGTCATTTCTGGTTATAGTGTGCTGGTCAGTGCTGGTGTTAGTGTACTGGTAACTTCTGGTTATAGTGTGCTGGTCAGTACTGGTATTAGTGTACTGGTCATTTCTGGTTATAGTGTGCTGGTCAGTGCTGGTATTAGTGTACTGGTAACTTCTGGTTATAGTGTGCTGGTCAGTGCTGTTATTGGTGTACTGGTAACTTCTGGTTATAGTGTGCTGGTCAGTGCTGGTATTAGTGTACTGGTAACTTCTGTTTATAGTGTGCTGGTCAGTGCTGGTATTAGTGTACTGGTAACTTCTGGTTATAGTGTGCTGGTCAGTGCTGGTATTAGTGTACTGGTAACTTCTGGTTATAGTGTGCTGGTCAGTGCTGGTATTAGTGTACTGGTAACTTCTGGTTATAGTGTGCTGGTCAGTGCTGGTATTAGTGTACTGGTAACTTCTGGTTATAGTATGCTGGTCAGTGCTGTTATTAGTGTACTGGTAACTTCTGGTTATAGTGTGCTGGTCAGTACTGGTATTAGTGTACTGGTAACTTCTGGTTATAGTGTGCTGGTCAGTGCTGGTATTAGTGTACTGGTAACTTCTGGTTATAGTATGCTGGTCAGTGCTGGTATTAGTGTACTGGTAACTTCTGGTTATAGTGTGCTGGTCAGTGCTGGTATTAGTGTACTGGTAACTTCTGGTTATAGTGTGCTGGTCAGTGCTGGTATTAGTGTACTAATCATTTCTGGTTATAGTATGCTGGTCAGTGCTGGTATTAGTGTACTGGTAACTTCTGGTTATAGTGTGCTGGTCAGTGTTGGTATTAGTGTACTAATCATTTCTGGTTATAGTATGCTGGTCAGTGCTGGTAATAGTGTACTGGTAACTTCTGGTTATAGTATGCTGGTCAGTGCTGGTATTAGTGTACTGGTAACTTCTGGTTATAGTGTGCTGGTCAGTGCTGGTATTAGTGTACTAATCATTTCTGGTTATAGTGTGCTGGTCAGTGCTGGTATTAGTGTACTGGTAACTTCTGGTTATAGTGTGCTGGTCAGTGCTGGTATTAGTGTACTGGTAACTTCTGTTTATAGTGTGCTGGTCAGTGCTGGTATTAGTGTACTGGTAACTTCTGGTTATAGTGTGCTGGTCAGTGCTGGTATTAGTGTACTGGTAACTTCTGGTTATAGTGTGCTGGTCAGTGTTGGTATTAGTGTACTGGTAACTTCTGGTTATAGTGTGCTGGTCAGTGCTGGTATTAGTGTACTGGTAACTTCTGGTTATAGTGTGCTGGTCAGTGCTGGTATTAGTGTACTGGTCATTTCTTGTTATAGTATGCTGGTCAGTGCTGGTATTAGTGTACTGGTAACTTCTGGTTATAGTGTGCTGGTCAGTGCTGGTATTAGTGTACTGGTCATTTCTGGTTATAGTATGCTGGTCAGTGCTGGTATTAGTGTACTGGTAACTTCTGGTTATAGTGTGCTGGTCAGTGCTGGTATTAGTGTACTGGTAACTTCTGGTTATAGTATGCTGGTCAGTGCTGGTATTAGTGTACTGGTAACTTCTGGTTATAGTGTGCTGGTCAGTGCTGGTATTAGTGTACTGGTCATTTCTGGTTATAGTGTGCTGGTCAGTGCTGGTGTTAGTGTACTGGTAACTTCTGGTTATAGTGTGCTGGTCAGTACTGGTATTAGTGTACTGGTCATTTCTGGTTATAGTGTGCTGGTCAGTGCTGGTATTAGTGTACTGGTAACTTCTGGTTATAGTGTGCTGGTCAGTGCTGGTATTAGTGTACTGGTTACTTCTGGTTATAGTGTGCTGGTCAGTGCTGGTATTAGTGTACTAATAACTTCTGGTTATAGTGTACTGGTCAGTGCTGGTATTAGTGTACTGGTAACTTCTGGTTATAGTGTACTGGTCATTTCTGGTTATAGTGTGCTGGTCAGTGCTGGTATTAGTGTACTGGTAACTTCTGGTTATAGTGTGCTGGTCAGTGCTGGTAATAGTGTACTGGTTACTTCTGGTTATAGTGTGCTGGTCAGTGCTGGTATTAGTGTACTAATAACTTCTGGTTATAGTGTACTGGTCAGTGCTGGTATTAGTGTACTGGTCATTTCTGGTTATAGTATGCTGGCCAGTGCTGGTATTAGTGTACTGGTAACTTCTGGTTATAGTGTGCTGGTCAGTGCTGGTATTAGTGTACTGGTCATTTCTGGTTATAGTATGCTGGTCAGTGCTGGTATTAGTGTACTGGTAACTTCTGTTTATAGTGTGCTGGACAGTGCTAGTATTAGTGTACTGGTAAATTCTGGTTATAGTGTGCTGGACAGTGCTGGTATTAGTGTACTGGTAACTTCTGGTTATAGTATGCTGGTCAGTGCTGGTATTAGTGTACTGGTCATTTCTGGTTATAGTGTGCTGGTCAGTGCTGGTATTAGTGTACTGGTAACTTCTGGTTATAGTGTGCTGGTCAGTGCTGGTATTAGTGTACTGGTAACTTCTGGTTATAGTATGCTGGTCAGTGCTGGTATTAGTGTACTGGTAACTTCTGGTTATAGTATGCTGGTCAGTGCTGGTATTAGTGTACTGGTAACTTCTGGTTATAGTGTGCTGGTCAGTGCTGGTATTAGTGTACTGGTCATTTCTGGTTATAGTGTGCTGGTCAGTGCTGGTATTAGTGTACTGGTAACTTCTGGTTATAGTGTACTGGTAAATTCTGGTTATAGTGTGCTGGTCAGTGCTGGTATTAGTGTACTGGTAACTTCTGGTTATAGTGTGCTGGTCAGTGCTGGTATTAGTGTACTGGTAACTTCTGGTTATAGTGTGCTGGTCAGTGCTGGTATTAGTGTACTGGTAACTTCTGGTTATAGTGTACTGGTAAATTCTGGTTATAGTGTGCTGGTCAGTGCTGGTATTAGTGTACTGGTAACTTCTGGTTATAGTGTGCTGGTCAGTGCTGGTATTAGTGTACGGGTAACTTCTGGTTATAGTGTGCTGGTCAGTGCTGGTATTAGTGTACTGGTAACTTCTGGTTATAGTGTGCTGGTCAGTGCTGGTATTAGTGTACTAGTCATTTCTGGTTATAGTGTGCTGGTCAGTGCTGGTATTAGTGTACTGGTAACTTCTGGTTATAGTGTACTGGTAAATTCTGGTTATAGTGTGCTGGTCAGTGCTGGTATTAGTGTACTGGTAACTTCTGGTTATAGTGTGCTGGTCAGTGCTGGTATTAGTGTACTGGTCATTTCTGGTTATAGTGTGCTGGTCAGTGCTGGTATTAGTGTACTGGTCATTTCTGGTTATAGTGTGCTGGTCAGTGCTGGTATTAGTGTACTGGTAACTTCTGGTTATAGTGTACTGGTAAATTCTGGTTATAGTGTGCTGGTCAGTGCTGGTATTAGTGTACTGGTAACTTCTGGTTATAGTGTGCTGGTCAGTGCTGGTATTAGTGTACTGGTAACTTCTGGTTATAGTGTGCTGGTCAGTGCTGGTATTAGTGTACTGGTAAATTCTGGTTATAGTGTGCTGGTCAGTGCTGGTATTAGTGTACTGGTAACTTCTGGTTATAGTGTGCTGGTCAGTGCTGGTATTAGTGTACTGGTAAATTCTGGTTATAGTGTGCTGGTCAGTGCTGGTATTAGTGTACTGGTAACTTCTGGTTATAGTGTGCTGGTCAGTGCTGGTATTAGTGTACTGGTCATTTCTGGTTATAGTGTGCTGGTCAGTGCTGGTATTAGTGTACTGGTCATTTCTGGTTATAGTGTGCTGGTCAGTGCTGGTATTAGTGTACTGGTAACTTCTGGTTATAGTGTGCTGGTCAGTGCTGGTATTAGTGTACTAATCATTTCTGGTTATAGTGTGCTGGTCAGTGCTGGTATTAGTGTACTGGTAACTTCTGGTTATAGTGTGCTGGTCAGTGCTGGTATTAGTGTACTAATCATTTCTGGTTATAGTGTGCTGGTCAGTGCTGGTATTAGTGTACTGGTAACTTCTGGTTATAGTGTGCTGGTCAGTGCTGGTATTAGTGTACTGGTAACTTCTGTTTATAGTGTGCTGGTCAGTGCTGGTATTAGTGTACTGGTAACTTCTGGTTATAGTGTGCTGGTCAGTGCTGGTATTAGTGTACTGGTAACTTCTGGTTATAGTGTGCTGGTCAGTGCTGGTATTAGTGTACTGGTCATTTCTGGTTATAGTATGCTGGTCAGTGCTGGTATTAGTGTACTGGTAACTTCTGTTTATAGTGTGCTGGTCAGTGCTGGTATTAGTGTACTGGTAACTTCTGGTTATAGTGTGCTGGTCAGTGCTGGTATTAGTGTACTGGTAACTTCTGGTTATAGTGTGCTGGTCAGTGTTGGTATTAGTGTACTGGTAACTTCTGGTTATAGTGTGCTGGTCAGTGCTGGTATTAGTGTACTGGTAACTTCTGGTTATTGTGTGCTGGTCAGTGCTGGTATTAGTGTACTGGTCATTTCTTGTTATAGTATGCTGGTCAGTGCTGGTATTAGTGTACTGGTAACTTCTGGTTATAGTGTGCTGGTCAGTGCTGGTATTAGTGTACTGGTCATTTCTGGTTATAGTATGCTGGTCAGTGCTGGTATTAGTGTACTGGTAACTTCTGGTTATAGTGTGCTGGTCAGTGCTGGTATTAGTGTACTGGTAACTTCTGGTTATAGTATGCTGGTCAGTGCTGGTATTAGTGTACTGGTAACTTCTGGTTATAGTGTGCTGGTCAGTGCTGGTATTAGTGTACTGGTCATTTCTGGTTATAGTGTGCTGGTCAGTGCTGGTGTTAGTGTACTGGTAACTTCTGGTTATAGTGTGCTGGTCAGTACTGGTATTAGTGTACTGGTCATTTCTGGTTATAGTGTGCTGGTCAGTGCTGGTATTAGTGTACTGGTAACTTCTGGTTATAGTGTGCTGGTCAGTGCTGGTATTAGTGTACTGGTTACTTCTGGTTATAGTGTGCTGGTCAGTGCTGGTATTAGTGTACTAATAACTTCTGGTTATAGTGTACTGGTCAGTGCTGGTATTAGTGTACTGGTCATTTCTGGTTATAGTGTGCTGGTCAGTGCTGGTATTAGTGTACTGGTAACTTCTGGTTATAGTGTGCTGGTCAGTGCTGGTAATAGTGTACTGGTTACTTCTGGTTATAGTGTGCTGGTCAGTGCTGGTATTAGTGTACTAATAACTTCTGGTTATAGTGTACTGGTCAGTGCTGGTATTAGTGTACTGGTCATTTCTGGTTATAGTATGCTGGCCAGTGCTGGTATTAGTGTACTGGTAACTTCTGGTTATAGTGTGCTGGTCAGTGCTGGTATTAGTGTACTGGTCATTTCTGGTTATAGTATGCTGGTCAGTGCTGGTATTAGTGTACTGGTAACTTCTGTTTATAGTGTGCTGGACAGTGCTAGTATTAGTGTACTGGTAAATTCTGGTTATAGTGTGCTGGACAGTGCTGGTATTAGTGTACTGGTAACTTCTGGTTATAGTATGCTGGTCAGTGCTGGTATTAGTGTACTGGTCATTTCTGGTTATAGTGTGCTGGTCAGTGCTGGTATTAGTGTACTGGTAACTTCTGGTTATAGTGTGCTGGTCAGTGCTGGTATTAGTGCACTGGTAACTTCTGGTTATAGTGTGCTGGTCAGTGCTGGTATTAGTGTACTGGTAACTTCTGGTTATAGTGTGCTGGTCAGTGCTGGTATTAGTGTACTGGTAACTTCTGGTTATAGTATGCTGGTCAGTGCTGGTATTAGTGTACTGGTAACTTCTGGTTATAGTATGCTGGTCAGTGCTGGTATTAGTGTACTGGTAACTTCTGGTTATAGTGTGCTGGTCAGTGCTGGTATTAGTGTACTGGTCATTTCTGGTTATAGTGTGCTGGTCAGTGCTGGTATTAGTGTACTGGTAACTTCTGGTTATAGTGTGCTGGTCAGTGCTGGTATTAGTGTACTGGTAAATTCTGGTTATAGTGTGCTGGTCAGTGCTGGTATTAGTGTACTGGTAACTTCTGGTTATAGTGTGCTGGTCAGTGCTGGTATTAGTGTACTGGTAACTTCTGGTTATAGTGTGCTGGTCAGTGCTGGTATTAGTGTACTGGTAACTTCTGGTTATAGTGTGCTGGTCAGTGCTGGTATTAGTGTACGGGTAACTTCTGGTTATAGTGTGCTGGTCAGTGCTGGTATTAGTGTACTGGTAACTTCTGGTTATAGTGTGCTGCTCAGTGCTGGTATTAGTGTACTAGTCATTTCTGGTTATAGTGTGCTGGTCAGTGCTGGTATTAGTGTACTGGTAACTTCTGGTTATAGTGTACTGGTAAATTCTGGTTATAGTGTGCTGGTCAGTGCTGGTATTAGTGTACTGGTAACTTCTGGTTATAGTGTGCTGGTCAGTGCTGGTATTAGTGTACTGGTAACTTCTGGTTATAGTGTGCTGGTCAGTGCTGGTATTAGTGTACTGGTAAATTCTGGTTATAGTGTGCTGGTCAGTGCTGGTATTAGTGTACTGGTAACTTCTGGTTATAGTGTGCTGGTCAGTGCTGGTATTAGTGTACTGGTAACTTCTGGTTATAGTGTGCTGGTCAGTGCTGGTATTAGTGTACTGGTAACTTCTGGTTATAGTGTACTGGTAAATTCTGGTTATAGTGTGCTGGTCAGTGCTGGTATTAGTGTACTGGTAACTTCTGGTTATAGTGTGCTGGTCAGTGCTGGTATTAGTGTACTGGTAAATTCTGGTTATAGTGTGCTGGTCAGTGCTGGTATTAGTGTACTGGTAACTTCTGGTTATAGTGTGCTGGTCAGTGCTGGTATTAGTGTACTGGTCATTTCTGGTTATAGTGTGCTGGTCAGTGCTGGTATTAGTGTACTGGTCATTTCTGGTTATAGTGTGCTGGTCAGTGCTGGTATTAGTGTACTGGTAACTTCTGGTTATAGTGTGCTGGTCAGTGCTGGTATTAGTGTACTGGTAACTTCTGGTTATAGTGTGCTGGTCAGTGCTGGTATTAGTGTACTGGTAACTTCTGGTTATAGTGTGCTGGTCAGTGCTGGTATTAGTGTACTGGTAACTTCTGGTTATAGTGTGCTGGTCAGTGCTGGTATTAGTGTACTGGTAACTTCTGGTTATAGTATGCTGGTCAGTGCTGGTAATAGTGTACTGGTAACTTCTGGTTATAGTGTGCTGGTCAGTGCTGGTATTAGTGTACTGGTAACTTCTGGTTATAGTGTGCTGGTCAGTGCTGGTATTAGTGTACTGGTAACTTCTGGTTATAGTGTGCTGGTCAGTGCTGGTAATAGTGTACTGGTAACTTCTGGTTATAGTGTGCTGGTCAGTGCTGGTATTAGTGTACTGGTAACTTCTGGTTATAGTGTGCTGGTCAGTGCTGGTATTAGTGTACTGGTCATTTCTGGTTATAGTGTGCTGGTCAGTGCTGGTATTAGTGTACTGGTAACTTCTGGTTATAGTATGCTGGTCAGTGCTGGTATTAGTGTACTGGTAACTTCTGGTTATAGTGTGCTGGTCAGTGCTGGTAATAGTGTACTGGTAACTTCTGGTTATAGTGTGCTGGTCAGTGCTGGTATTAGTGTACTGGTAACTTCTGGTTATAGTGTGCTGGTCAGTGCTGGTATTAGTGTACTGGTAACTTCTGGTTATAGTGTGCTGGTCAGTGCTGGTATTAGTGTACTGGTAACTTCTGGTTATAGTGTGCTGGTCAGTGCTGGTATTAGTGTACTGGTAACTTCTGGTTATAGTGTGCTGGTCAGTGCTGGTATTAGTGTACTGGTAACTTCTGGTTATAGTGTGCTGGTCAGTGCTGGTATTAGTGTACTGGTAACTTCTGGTTATAGTATGCTGGTCAGTGCTGGTAATAATAAGATTTTACTTACCGATAAATCTATTTCTCGGAGTCCGTAGTGGATGTTGGGGTTCCTGAAAGGACCATGGGGAATAGCGGCTCCGCAGGAGACAGGGCACAAAAAGTAAAGCTTTTTCAGATCAGGTGGTGTGCACTGGCTCCTCCCCCTATGACCCTCCTCCAGACTCCAGTTAGGTACTGTGCCCGGACGAGCGTACACAATAAGGGAGGATTTTGAATCCCGGGTAAGACTCATACCAGCCACACCAATCACACCGTACAACCTGTGATCTAAACCCAGTTAACAGTATGATAACAGCGGAGCCTCTGAAAGATGGCTTCCTTCAACAATAACCCGAATTAGTTAACAATAACTATGTACAATTTATGCAGATAATCCGCACTTGGGATGGGCGCCCAGCATCCACTACGGACTCCGAGAAATAGATTTATCGGTAAGTAAAATCTTATTTTCTCTATCGTCCTAGTGGATGCTGGGGTTCCTGAAAGGACCATGGGGATTATACCAAAGCTCCCAAACGGGCGGGAGAGTGCGGATGACTCTGCAGCACCGAATGAGAGTACTCCAGGTCCTCCTTAGCCAGAGTATCAAATTTGTAAAATTTTACAAACGTGTTCTCCCCTGACCACGTAGCTGCTCGGCAAAGTTGTAATGCCGAGACCCCTCGGGCAGCCGCCCAAGATGAGCCCACCTTCCTTGTGGAGTGGGCCTTTACAGATTTAGGCTGTGGCAGGCCTGCCACAGAATGTGCAAGTTGGATTGTGCTACAGATCCAACGAGCAATCGTCTGCTTAGACGCAGGAGCACCCATCTTGTTGGGTGCATACAATATAAACAACGAGTCAGATTTTCTGACTCCAGCTGTCCTTGCAATATATATTTTTAATGCTCTGACAACGTCCAGTAACTTGGAGTCCTCCAAGTCACTTGTAGCCGCAGGCACTACAATAGGCTGGTTCAGATGAAATGCTGACACCACCTTAGGGAGAAAATGCGGACGAGTCCGCAGTTCTGCCCTGTCCGAATGGAAAATCAGATATGGGCTTTAGTAAGATAAAGCTGCCAATTCTGATACTCTCCAGGCAGAAGCCAGGGCTAGAAGCATGGTCACTTTCCAAGTGAGATATTTCAAATCCACCTTATTTAGTGGTTCAAACCAATGAGATTTTAGAAAGTCCAAAACCACATTGAGATCCCACGGTGCCACTGGAGGCACCACAGGGGGCTGTATATGCAGCACTCCCTTAACAAAGGTCTGGACTTCAGGGACTGAAGCCAATTCTTTTTGAAAGAAAATCGACAGGGCCGAAATTTGAACCTTAATAGATCCCAATTTGAGACCCATAGACAATCCTGATTGCAGGAAATGTAGGAATCGACCCAGTTGAAATTCCTCCGTCGGAGCACTCCGATCTTCGCACCACGCAACATATTTTCGCCAAATTCGGTGATAATGTTGCACGGTTACTTCCTTCCTTGCTTTAATCAAAGTAGGAATGACTTCTTCCGGCATGCCTTTTTCCTTTAGGATCCGGCGTTCAACCGCCATGCCGTCAAACGCAGCCGCGGTAAGTCTTGAAACAGACAGGGACCCTGCTGAAGCAAGTCCCTCCTTAGAGGTAGAGGCCACGGATCTTCCGTGATCATCTCTTGAAGTTCCGGGTACCAAGTCCTTCTTGGCCAATCCGGAACCACTAGTATCGTTCTTACGCCTCTTTGCCGTATAATTCTCAATACTTTTGGTATGAGAGGCAGAGGAGGAAACACATACACCGACTGGTACACCCAAGGCGTTACCAGCGCGTCCACAGCTATTGCCTGCGGATCTCTTGACCTGGCGCAATACCTGTCCAGTTTTTTGTTGAGGCGAGACGCCATCATGTCCACCATTGGTCTTTCCCAACGGGTTACCAGCATGTGGAAGACTTCTGGATGAAGTCCCCACTCTCCCGGGTGAAGATCGTGTCTGCTGAGGAAGTCTGCTTCCCAGTTGTCCACTCCCGGGATGAACACTGCTGACAGTGCTATCACATGATTCTCTGCCCAGCGAAGAATCCTTGCAGCTTCTGCCATTGCACTCCTGCTTCTTGTGCCGCCCTGTCTGTTCACATGGGCGACTGCCGTGATGTTGTCCGACTGGATCAACACCGGTTTTCCCTGAAGCAGAGGTTCTGCCTGGCTTAGAGCATTGTATATTGCTCTTAGTTCCAGAATGTTTATGTGAAGAGACGTTTCCAGGCTCGTCCATACTCCCTGGAAGTTTCTTCCTTGTGTGACTGCTCCCCAGCCTCTCAGGCTGGCGTCCGTGGTCACCAGGATCCAATCCTGTATGCCGAATCTGCGGCCCTCCAATAGATGAGGACTCTGCAACCACCACAGAAGAGACACCCTTGTCCTTGGAGACAGGGTTATCCGTAGGTGCATCTGAAGATGCGACCCTGACCATTTGTCCAACAGATCCCTTTGGAAAATTCTTGCGTGGAATCTGCCGAATGGAATTGCTTCGTAAGAAGCCACCATTTTTCCCAGGACTCTTGTGCATTGATGTACAGACACCTTTCCTGGATTTAGGAGGTTCCTGACAAGGTCGGATAACTCCTTGGCTTTTTCCTCCGGGAGAAAAACCTTTTTCTGAACCGTGTCCAGAATCATCCCTAGGAACAGCAGACGAGTTGTCGGCATTAACTGGGATTTTGGAATATTCAGAATCCACCCGTGCTGTTTTAGCACTTCTTGAGACAGTGCTAATCCCATCTCTAGCTGTTCTCTGGACCTCGCCCTTATTAGGAGATCGTCCAAGTATGGGATAATTAATATGCCTTTTCTTCGAAGAAGAATCATCATCTCGGCCATTACCTTTGTAAAGATCCGAGGTGCCGTGGACAATCCGAACGGCAGCGTCTGAAACTGATAGTGACAGTTTTGTACAACGAACCTGAGGTACCCCTGGTGTGAGGGGTAAATTGGAACGTGGAGATACGCATCCTTGATGTCCAAGGATACCATAAAGTCCCCCTCTTCCAGGTTCGCTATCACTGCTCTGAGTGACTCCATCTTGAACTTGAACTTCTTTATGTACAGGTTCAAGGACTTCAGATTTAGAATAGGCCTTACCGAGCCATCCGGCTTCGGTACCACAAAAAGAGTGGAATAATACCCCTTCCCTTGTTGTAGAAGAGGTACCTTGACTATCACCTGCTGAGAGTACAGCTTGTGAATGGCTTCCAAAACCGTCTCCCTTTCGGAGGGGGACGTTGGTAAAGCAGACTTCAGGAAACGGCGAGGTGGATCTGTCTCTAATTCCAACCTGTACCCTTGAGATATTATCTGCAGGATCCAGGGATCTACCTGCGAGTGAGCCCACTGCGCGCTGTAATTTTTGAGACGACCGCCCACCGTCCCCGAGTCCGCTTGAGAAGCCCCAGCGTCATGCTGAGGCTTTTGTAGAAGCCGGGGAGGGCTTCTGTTCCTGGGAAGGAGCTGCGTGTTGCTGTCTCTTCCCTCGACCTCTGCCTCGTGGCAGATATGAATAGCCCTTTGCTCTCTTATTTTTAAAGGAACGAAAGGGCTGCGGTTGAAAAGTCGGTGCCTTTTTCTGTTGGGGAGTGACTTGAGGTAGAAAGGTGGATTTCCCGGCTGTAGCCGTGGCCACCAAATCTGATAGACCGACTCCAAATAACTCCTCCCCTTTATACGGCAAAACTTCCATATGCCGTTTTGAATCCGCATCGCCTGTCCACTGTCGCGTCCATAAAGCTCTTCTGGCCGAAATGGACATAGCACTTACCCGTGATGCCAGTGTGCAGATATCCCTCTGTGCATCACGCATATAAAGAAATGCATCCTTTATTTGTTCTAACGACAGTAAAATATTGTCCCTGTCCAGGGTATCAATATTTTCAATCAGGGACTCTGACCAAACTACCCCAGCACTGCCCATCCAGGCAGTCGCTACAGCTGGTCGTAGTATAACACCTGCATGTGTGTATATACTTTTTTGGATATTTTCCATCCGCCTATCTGATGGATCTTTAAGTGCGGCCGTCTCAGGAGAGGGTAACGCCACTTGTTTAGATAAGCGTGTTAGCGCCTTGTCCACCCTAGGAGGTGTTTCCCAGCGCTCCCTAACCTCTGGCGGGAAAGGGTATAATGCCAATAATTTCTTTGAAATTATCAGCTTTTTATCAGGGGCAACCCACGCTTCATTACACACGTCATTTAATTCTTCTGATTCAGGAAAAACTATAGGTAGTTTTTTCATACCCCACATAATACCCTGTTTAGTGGTACCTGTAGTATCAGCTAAATGTAACGCCTCCTTCATTGCCAAAATCATATAACGTGTGGCCCTACTGGAAAATACGGTTGAATCGTCACCGTCACCACTGGAGTCAGTGCCTGCGTCTGGGTCTGTGTCGACCGACTGAGGCAAAGGGCGTTTCACAGCCCCTGACGGTGTTTGAGTCGCCTGGACAGGCACTAATTGATTGTCCGGCCGCCTCATGTCGTCAAACGACTGCTTTAGCGTGTTGACACTATCCCGTAGTTCCATAAATAAAGGCATCCATTCTGGTGTCGACTCCCTAGGGGGTGACATCCTCATATTTGGCAATTGCTCCGCCTCCACACCAATATCGTCCTCATACATGTCGACACACACGTACCGACACACAGCAGACACACAGGGAATGCTCCTAACGAAGACAGGACCCACTAGCCCTTTGGGGAGACAGAGGGAGAGTTTGCCAGCACACACCAAAAGCGCTATATATATATCAGGGATAGCCTTATAATAAGTGCTCCCTTATAGCTGCTTTGTTATATCAAAATATCGCCATAAATTTGCCCCCCCCTCTCTGTTTTACCCTGTTTCTGTAGTGCAGTGCAGGGGAGAGACTTGGGAGCCGTCCTGACCAGCGGAGCTGTGAGAGGAAATGGCGCCGTGTGCTGAGGAGATAGGCCCCGCCCCTTTTCTGGCGGGCTCGTCTCCCGCTATTTAGAAAAATCAGGCAGGGGTTAAATATCTCCATATAGCCTCTAGGGGCTATATGTGAGGTATTTTTAGCCTTTATAGGTAATCATTTGCCTCCCAGGGCGCCCCCCTCCCAGCGCCCTGCACCCTCAGTGACTGCCGTGTGAAGTGTGCTGAGAGGAAAATGGCGCACAGCTGCAGTGCTGTGCGCTACCTTTAGAAGACTGAGGAGTCTTCTGCCGCCGATTCTGGACCTCTTCTGATTTCAGCATCTGCAAGGGGGCCGGCGGCGCGGCTCCGGTGACCATCCAGGCTGTACCTGTGATCGTCCCTCTGGAGCTTGATGTCCAGTAGCCAAGAAGCCAATCCATCCTGCACGCAGGTGAGTTGACTCCTTCTCCCCTCAGTCCCTCGCTGCAGTGATCCTGTTGCCAGCAGGAATCACTGTAAAATAAAAAACCTAGCTAAACTTTCTCTAAGCAGCTCTTTAGGAGAGCCACCTAGATTGCACCCTTCTCGGCCGGGCACAAAAATCTAACTGGAGTCTGGAGGAGGGTCATAGGGGGAGGAGCCAGTGCACACCACCTGATCTGAAAAAGCTTTACTTTTTGTGCCCTGTCTCCTGCGGAGCCGCTATTCCCCATGGTCCTTTCAGGAACCCCAGCATCCACTAGGACGATAGAGAAAGTGTACTGGTAACTTCTGGTTATAGTGTGCTGGTCAGTGCTGGTATTAGTGTACTGGTAACTTCTGGTTATAGTGTGCTGGTCAGTGCTGGTATTAGTGTACTGGTAACTTCTGGTTATAGTGTGCTGGTCAGTGCTGGTATTAGTGTACTGGTAACTTCTGGTTATAGTATGCTGGTCAGTGCTGGTAATAGTGTACTGGTAACATAGTATGCTGGTGGAACATAATATTCTGTCTGACAAGAGTCCCTCACTTACCATGATATCCTAACAAGAAGAATATTGATTATCATGGTAGCACTGACTCACCTTCTCTTACTGGGGATAAAACCGATCTCCTCTCCTTCGGGCTGGACACGTCGTGCCTGCCACCACTCTTCATCGGCTGCATCAAGGACATGCAGAACATCCCCAAACTTGAAGCTCAGGGCTTGGCTGAGGAAGCCACAGTCCCGGGTCTTGTCGTAGTCGAAGAGTGCCCTGTGGGGGGTGCACAGACATTAGTGATGGAGGATGCAGCAAGGACATACAGTAATAAGAGGGTAGCAGAGGGGGGCTCCAATATCAATCTGAGGGACAATAAAGACAGAGGAACGTTCCATCTTTCTACGGAGGAGATACAAGGTATAAGGATATAAGCAACCGAACACTACTACTGATGAGGAAGAGGAGTTATCATATATAGGCTACCCCGGCTACTGCCCCCACCACCACAAACAACAACTTCCAGACATCCTGGAACCACGTGTTCCTCTGGTTCTTTCCTGATCTTACACAACCGCACCTGATGTAGAATCCTCTTTTGCTGCCATTTGCGTTGTGGAGCGAAGCGCTCCCTGATCCAAGGCTACTGTTCATCAACTGTTCCCGCAAGTCATGGATCTTCGCTTCAAACCTGCTGTATTCTGCGGAGACACAAACACACGCCAAACACTGACTTTATCACATGCATGGATTCACACTGACAATACCACAGGAGGGGTAGCAGATAGGGAAGTACCCTGGGTGATAGCACATAGAGACCCTGGGTGATAGCAGATAGAGAAGCATGACCCTGGGTGACAGCAGATAGAGAAGCATGACCTATGGATGATAGCACATAGAGAAGCACAGCCCATGGATGATAGCAGATAGAGAAGCATGACCTATGGATGATAGCAGATAGAGAAGCATGACCCATGGATGACAGCAGATAGAGAAGCACAGCCCATGGATGATAGCAGATAGAGAAGCATGACCCATGGATGATAGCAGATAGAGAAGCATGACCCATGGATGACAGCAGATAGAGAAGCATGACCCTGGGTGATAGCAGATAGAGAAGCATGACCCTGGGTGATAGCAGATAGAGAAGCATGACCCTGGGTGATAGCAGATAGAGAAGCATGACCCATGGATGACAGCAGATAGAGAAGCACGGCCAATGGATGATAGCAGATAGAGAAGCATGACCCATGGATGACAGCAGATAGAGAAGCACGGCCAATGGATGATAGCAGATAGAGAAGCATGACCCATGGATGACAGCAGATAGAGAAGCATGACCCATGGATGATAGCAGATAGAGAAGCAGAGCCCATGGATGATAGCAAATAGAGAAGCACGGCCCATGGATGATAGCAGATAGAGAAGCATGACCCATGGATGATAGCAGATAGAGAAGCAGAGCCCATGGATGATAGCAGATAGAGAAGCACAGCCCATGGATGATAGCAGATAGAGAAGCATGACCCATGTATGATAGCAGATAGAGAAGCATGACCCATGTATGATAGCAGATAGAGAAACATGACCCATGGATGATAGCAGATAGAGAAGCAGAGCCCATGGATGATAGCAGATAGAGAAGCAGAGCCCATGGATGATAGCAGATAGAGAAGCACAGCCCATGGATGATAGCAGATAGAGAAGCATGACCCATGTATGATAGCAGATAGAGAAGCATGACCCATGTATGATAGCAGATAGAGAAGCATGACCCATGGATGACAGCAGATAGAGAAGCATGACCCATGGATGATAGCAGATAGAGAAGCATGACCCATGGATGACAGCAGATAGAGAAGCATGACCCATGGATGATAGCAGATAGAGAAGCATGACCCATGGATGATAGCAGATAGAGAAGCATGACCCATGGATGACAGCAGATAGAGAAGCAGAGCCCATGGATGATAGCAGATAGAGAAGCACAGCCCATGGATGATAGCAGATAGAGAAGCATGACCCATGTATGATAGCAGATAGAGAAGCATGACCCATGTATGATAGCAGATAGAGAAACATGACCCATGGATGATAGCAGATAGAGAAGCAGAGCCCATGGATGATAGCAGATAGAGAAGCAGAGCCCATGGATGATAGCAGATAGAGAAGCACAGCCCATGGATGATAGCAGATAGAGAAGCATGACCCATGTATGATAGCAGATAGAGAAGCATGACCCATGTATGATAGCAGATAGAGAAGCATGACCCATGGATGACAGCAGATAGAGAAGCATGACCCATGGATGATAGCAGATAGAGAAGCATGACCCATGGATGACAGCAGATAGAGAAGCATGACCCATGGATGATAGCAGATAGAGAAGCATGACCCATGGATGATAGCAGATAGAGAAGCATGACCCATGGATGACAGCAGATAGAGAAGCAGAGCCCATGGATGATAGCAGATAGAGAAGCACAGCCCATGGATGATAGCAGATAGAGAAGCATGACCCATGGATGATAGCAGATAGAGAAGCATGACCCATGAATGATAGCAGATAGAGAAGCATGACCCATGGATGACAGCAGATAGAGAAGCACGGCCAATGGATGATAGCAGATAGAGAAGCATGACCCATGGATGATAGCAGATAGAGAAGCATGACCCATGTATGATAGCAGATAGAGAAGCATGGATGATAGCAGATAGAGAAGCATGACCCATGGATGATAGCAGATAGAGAAGCATGACCCATGTATGATAGCAGATAGAGAAGCATGGATGATAGCAGATAGAGAAGCATGACCCATGGATGACAGCAGATAGAGAAGCACGGCCCATGGATGATAGCAGATAGAGAAGCACGACCCATGGATGATAGCAGATAGAGAAGCATGACCCATGTATGATAGTAGATAGAGAAGCATGACCCATGTCTGATAGCAGATAGAGAAGCACGACCCATGGATGATAGCAGATAGAGAAGCATGACCCATGAATGATAGCAGATAGAAAAGCACAGCCCATTTATGATAGCAGATAGTGAAGCATGACCTATGGATGATAGCAGATAGAGAAGCATGGATGATAGCAGATAGAGAAGCATGACCCATGGATGATAGCAGATAGAGAAGCACAGCCCATGGATGATAGCAGATAGAGAAGCATGACCCATGGATGATAGCAGATAGAGAAGCACAGCCCATGGATGATAGCAGATAGTGAAGCATGACCTATGGATGATAGCAGATAGAGAAGCACGGCCCATGGATGATAGCAGATAGAGAAGCATGACCATGGATGATAACAGATAGAGAAGCATGGCCCTGGATGATAGCAGATAGAGAAGCACGACCCATGGATGATAGTAGATAGAGAAGCATGACCCATGTATGATAGAAGATAGAGAAGCACGACCCATGGATGATAGCACATAGAGAAGCACGGCCCATGGATGATAGCAGATAGAGAAGCATGACCCATGAATGATAGCAGATAGAAAAGCACAGCCCATGGATGATAGCAGATAGTGAAGCATGACCTATGGATGATAGCTGATAGAGAAGCATGGATGATAGCAGATAGAGAAGCATGACCCATAGATGATAGCAAATAGAGAAGCACAGCCCATGGATGATAGCAGATAGAGAAGCATGACCCATGGATGATAGCAGATAGAGAAGCACAGCCCATGGATGATAGCAGATAGAGAAGCATGACCTATGGATGATAGCAGATAGAGAAGCACGGCCCATGGATGATAGCAGATAGAGAAGCATGACCCATGAATGATAGCAGATAGAAAAGCACAGCCCATGGATGATAGCAGATAGTGAAGCATGACCTATGGATGATAGCTGATAGAGAAGCATGGATGATAGCAGATAGAGAAGCATGACCCATGGATGATAGCAAATAGAGAAGCACAGCCCATGGATGATAGCAGATAGAGAAGTATGACCCATGGATGATAGCAGATAGAGAAGCACAGCCCATGGATGATAGCAGATAGAGAAGCATGACCTATGGATGATAGCAGATAGAGAAGCACGGCCCATGGATGATAGCAGATAGAGAAGCATGACGATGGATGATAGCAGATAGAGAAGCATGGCCCTGGATGATAGCAGATAGAGAAGCATGACCCATAGATGATAGCAGATAGAGAAGCATGACCCCTGAATGATAGCAGATAGAGAACCACAGCCCATGGATGACAGCAGATAGAGAAGCATGACCTATGGATGACAGCAGATAGAGAAGCATGACCTATGGATGATAGCAGATAGAGAAGCATGGATGATAGCAGATAGAGAAGCATGACCCATGGATGATAGCAGATAGAGAAGCATGACCATGGATGATAGAGAAGCACGGCCCTTGGATGATAGCAGATAGAGAAGCACGACCCATGGATGATAGCAGATAGAGAAGCACGGCCCATGGATGATAGCAGATAGAGAAGCACGGCCCTTGGATGATAGCAGATAGAGAAGCATGACCCATGTATGATAGCAGATACAGAAGCACCGTCCATGAATGTCAACAGATAGAGGAGCACGGCCCTTGGATGATAGCAGATAGAGAAGCATGACCCATGTTTGATAGTTGATAGAGAAGGATGACCCATGTATGATAGTAGATAGAGAAGCACGGCCCTGGGTGATAGCAGATAGGGAAGCATGGTCCATGGATGATAGCAGATACAGAAGCACCGTCCATGAATGTCAACAGATAGAGGAGCACGGCCCTTGGATGATAGCAGATAGAGAAGCATGACCCATGTATGATAGTAGATAGAGAAGCATGACCCATGTATGATAGTAGATAGAGAAGCACGGCCATGGGTGATAGCAGATAGGGAAGCATGGCCCATGGATGATAGCAGATACAGAAGCACCATCCATGAATGTCAGCAGATAGAGGAGCATGACCATGGATGATAGTAGATAGAGAAGCATGGCCCTGGATGATAGCAGATGGAGAAGCATGACCATGGATGATAGCAGATAGAGAAGCATGACGATGGATGATAGCAGATAGAGAAGCATGACCATGGATGATAGCAGATAGAGAACCATGACCATGGATGATAGCAGATAGAGAAGCATGGCCCTGGATGATAGCAGATTGAGGAGCATGACCATGGATGATAGCAGATAGAGAATCATGACCATGGATGATAGCAGATAGAGAATCATGACCATGGATGATAGCAGATAGAGAATCATGACCATGGATGATAGCAGATAGAGAAGCATGACCATGGATGATAGCAGATAGAGAATCATGACCATGGATGATAGCAGATTGAGGAGCATGACCATGGATGATAGCAGATAGAGAAGCATGGCCCTGGATGATAGCAGATAGAGAAGCATGACCATGGATGATAGCAGATAGAGAAGCATGACTATGGATGATAGCAGATAGAGAAGCATGGCCCTGGATGATAGCAGATTGAGGAGCATGACCATGGATGATAGCAGATAGAGAAGCATGGCCCTGGATGATAGCAGATAGAGAAGCATGACCATGGATGATAGCAGATAGAGAAGCATGACCATGGATGATAGCAGATAGAGAAGCATGGCCCTGGATGATAGCAGATTGAGGAGCATGACCATGGATGATAGCAGATAGAGAATCATGACCATGGATGATAGCAGATAGAGAATCATGACCATAGATGATAGCAGATAGAGATTGCCCATATAAGCAGACTGTAGAGTCAGTTATTTATCTTTATATCACAATGGTTTATGTATATGCCCATGAGAGATTGCCCACTCTGTATACAGCAGATTTAGGTTATGTAATTTGATTGATGCAGTTATATAGATGATAAGGTTCATACATAGATGTAATGGGAAACATGCAAGCACCTGATACATATATGACATTTACATACAGGGAAGTATCACTTACCCTCAGGCTTGTACTGCGCAATAATGGTGACGATCTGACCAGCATTCTTCAGAGCCAGAGCGGCTTGTTCATGCGTAGCGTTCCTAAGATCCACCCCATTCACCTACAAACATTGAGGGGTTTTAGACATGGCAGAAAGAGACATAGTGCTGGCTAGTGATCATAAGAAGAGCTATGAGACTCACAGACATAATCTGATCTCCCTTCCTCAACGCTCCGCTCAGGTCTGCCGGTCCCCCGGCCAAGATAAACGAGATAAATATCCCTTCCCCATCTTCTCCACCAACGATATTAAAACCTAGACCGGTAGATCCACGGTGTATCACAATCCTGCGTGGTTCCCTGCGGAACAGGAGAAAACAATTAATTTATCAACGTAACATTGTCCTTTCGCCCCTCTATGTGAGAGGGCCCTCTTCTGTACAGCACCACTTACCCCTTTCTCTCTCCGTTCACAAGAAGCATTGGGACAGGGGCCCCTTTAACATGTTGCTATGTGGCCCACAAAGTTCTGGCTACGGCCCTGTATATATACATACCCCATTCTCAATAATCCATTGTCCTTACCGTGGTACCTCCTCCTCTCCCATTAGCTCTTTAGGAATGGGGGAGTATCTGTGGGGTGAGGTTGGTGTCATCACCGGCGCATACTCCGGGCCCAGGTAACTGGGATGACACAAGTCACTGTCCAGTTGCTGAGAGTAGGCTGCAAGAGAGTAAGGAATAGATAAGGAGGGGATCATCGAGAGGCCCCATGGAAATGAATGGGTGGGAAGGAGACAGCTGTGATGGAGACAGAAAGAGACAGATGAGAAGCATAAAGGTAGGAAGATGAGGAATAGCGTAGAATTGAGACACTTACACGTGGTGATATCGGGTGGAGCGTAGGAATCGTTTAGATAAACATTGGTTGGTTTGGCCACTTTCAGATAGACAATATCTGACGTATTCTTCAAAGCTGCAACTGCGTCTTCATGCATGACATCCTCCAGGCTCACGTGGTTCACCTGGATGACGGGAACACCAGGTTAAGCTACCAAGTGATTCAGGACACTATCCTTTTCCTAGCATGCTGACCGCCGCCACCCCACCTTCATGAAGCAGAAATTAGTGGAGCCGCCTGCCGGAGCAGCTTAGCTGCGCCCGCAGGAGGCCCGCCACGTTCTCCTCAATCGCAGCGGCTGTGTGTGATGTCACACAGCCTCCATGATAACATCCCCGACAAGCCCCCGTCCATCTGCCTCCGTGCCCCCCTTCGCACCGCCTCCGCACCGCAACGCTCTGTTTCCATCCTGGAAACAGAGCGTTGCCCCCCACCCCCAACCCCCGCGCTCCACGACTGCATGCACCCACAGAAAGTGCGGGTGCATGCGCAGGACGGGCGATCGTAAATAATTCCGTTTGGATCGCGATTTGCGATCCAACCTGAATTAGCAATTAGCCCGTGTCTTGTATTCGGCAATCTGAATTAGACCTGGTTCCTAACACTTGCACTATTATAGAGGGTTCGGAGGGTGCCACGTGGACTGCTTCAAACAGCGTGGCACCTCATGGCTGGGATATGGGCCCAGGCAGACTGCCCTCTATTACCACCAATCTTGGTGGTTTATATGGAACATTAGACAATAAGACAAGCCATGATGTAATAATGATGTACCGCAGTGTTTATTTCCATCCCACACCTTTCATTCTAGAGCAGAATTGGTTTAATAATCAACATAACTCTCCTGCCCAATGGTTAGATGTCCTGGCACATGTTCAACGTCTTTCACACAGAATATTCAATTATTGGGTGAAGAAGTTCTACCTGGTCATTTCATGAAAAACACGGGTCCTTTTTCTGTGTGAAGGGGTCAACATGGCTTGACATTCCCGGAACTTTGACCCTGGAATTTACCCAGGTCTGAGACTCAGGAAATTCAACCTGAGTTCGCCCTGATAGAGACTAAATACCCGCGTTGATCTGCAAATTACCAGGTCGAAAATCTTGACCCGGTAATTTGCTTGTCTGTGTGAAAGGGGGGAGAGGGTCAGGCAGAGGCCGGCAACACGACCCGGCACTGAAATGCCGGCCAATTGCTGGGTTTTCTGTCTGAGACGGGCATAAGACTTCTTTTATCAACGGTAAGAATAAGAAACAATATTTATGCATTTCATGGGTTGTACAATAAGAGGATGTACAAATGATTAACCCCAGCTGTGCAAAGACGTAGGTCTATGACTAGAGGGCAGGTGACCAGGGAGCTCAGCTCATTACCTCAGCACCTTCCCTCAATCCCAACGTCCGTCCCAAAATTCAGTATAAAAAACAAGTACCAGCTAGAAGCAGTAATCTGAGCGTGTCACCTGGTTAGAGATCTCAGTGACGGAAAGCGAGCAGCGATCTTACCGCAAGAATCTTGTCTCCAATCTGAAGCCGCATGTCCTTGTGCGCTGCGCCACCCTCAATAATCTTGGTGACATATATACTATTGTCACCTGGAATGTGCTGATTGCCTACGCCACCGGCAATGCTGAAACCCAGACCTGAAAGGTGGCAGGGAGATAACATGGACAGGTCAGATACATGGTGATTACAGGTGGGGAATAGAAGAATACTGGATGGTAGAGAGAGGTAGGGATGGGCGATAGAGGGGGTGGGGTAAGATGGAGGGGAGAAGAACAGCGGTTATAAAGAGAGGGAGGGGAAGAAGTGAATGAGGGTGAGAGATGAGGGATGGGGAGAGGTGGCTGAGAGTGAGAGATTACGGAGAAGAATGGGGAGAGGTTGCTGAGGGCGAGAGAAGAGAGATAGGGAGAGGTTGTTGAGTGTGAGAGATTACAGAGAAGGATGGAGAGAGGTTGCTGAGGGTGAGAGATGAGGGATGGGGAGAGGTGGCTGAGAGTGAGAGATTACGGAGAAGAATGGGGAGAGGTTGCTGAGGGCGAGAGAAGAGAGATAGGGAGAGGTTGTTGAGGGTGAGAGATTACAGAGAAGGATGGGGAGAGGTTGCTGAGGGTGAGAGATGAGGGATGGGGAGAGGTGGCTGAGAGTGAGAGATTACGGAGCAGAATGGGGAGAGGTTGCTGAGGGCGAGAGAAGAGAGATAGGGAGAGGTTGTTGAGGGTGAGAGATTACAGAGAAGGATGGGGAGAGGTGGCTGAGAGTAAGAGAAGAGGGATAGGGAGAGGTTGCTGAGGGTGAGAGATTACAGAGAATGATGGGGAGAGGTGGCTGAGAGTGAGAGAAGAGGGATAGGGAGAGGTTGCTGAGAGTGAGAGATTACAGAGAAGGATGGGGAGAGGTGGCTGAGAGTGAGAGAAGAGGGATAGGGAGAGGTTGCTGGGGGCGAGAGATTACAGAGGAGGATGGGGAGAGGTTGCTGAGGGTGAGAGATTACGGAGAAGGATGAAAAGAGGTGGCTGAGGGCGAGAGATTACAGAGAAGGATGGGGAGAGGTTGCTGAGGGTGAGAGATGAGGGATGGGGAGAGGTGGCTGAGAGTGAGAGATTACAGAGAAGAATGGGGAGAGGTTGCTGAGGGCGAGAGAAGAGAGATAGGGAGAGGTTGTTGAGGGTGAGAGATTACAGAGAAGGATGGGGAGAGGTTGCTGAGGGTGAGAGATGAGGGATGGGGAGAGGTGGCTGAGAGTGAGAGATTACGGAGAAGAATGGGGAGAGGTTGCTGAGGGCGAGAGAAGAGAGATAGGGAGAGGTTGTTGAGGGTGAGAGATTACAGAGAAGGATGGGGAGAGGTGGCTGAGAGTGAGAGAAGAGGGATAGGGAGAGGTTGCTGAGGGTGAGAGATTACAGAGAAGGATGGGGAGAGGTGGCTGAGAGTGAGAAAAGAGGGATAGGGAGAGGTTGCTGAGAGTGAGAGATTACAGAGAAGGATGGGGAGAGGTGGCTGAGAGTGAGAGAAGAGGGATAGGGAGAGGTTGCTGGGGGCGAGAGATTACAGAGGAGGATGGGGAGAGGTTGCTGAGGGTGAGAGATTACGGAGAAGGATGAAAAGAGGTGGCTGAGGGCGAGAGATTACAGAGAAGTATGGGGAGAGGTTGCTGAGGGTGAGAGAAGAGGGATAGGGAGAGGTGGCTGAGGGCGAGAGATTACGGAGGAGGATGGGAGAGGTTGTTGAGGGTGAGAGAAGAGGGATGGGGAGAGGTGGCTGAGGGCGAGAGATTACAGAGGAGGATGGGGAGAGGTTGCTGAGGGTGAGAGAAGAGGGATAGGGAGAGGTGGCTGAGGGCGAGAGATTAAGGAGGAGGATGGGAGAGGTTGTTGAGGGTGAGAGAAGAGGGATGGGGAGAGGTGGCTGAGAGCGAGAGATTACAGAGAAGGATGGGGAGAGGTTGCTGAGGGTGAGAGAAGAGGGATAGGGAGAGGTTGCTGGGGGCGAGAGATTACGGAGGAGGATGGGGAGAGGTTGCTGAGGGTTAGAGAAGAATGATGGAGAGAGATGGCTGAGGGCAAGAGATGATGGAGGAGAAAAGAATGTCTGATTACGGAGAGGGATAGGGAGAGGTTGTTGAGGGTGAGAGATTACAGAGAAGGATGGGGAGAGGTTGCTGAGGGTGAGAGAAGAGGGATAGGGAGAGGTTGCTGAGGGTGAGAGATTACAGAGAAGGATGGGGAGAGGTGGCTGAGAGTGAGAGAAGAAGGATAGGGAGAGGTTGCTGAGGGTGAGAGATTACAGAGAAGGATGGGGAGAGGTTGCTGAGGGTGAGAGATTACGGAGAAGGATGAAAAGAGGTGGCTGAGGGCGAGAGATTACAGAGAAGTATGGGGAGAGGTTGCTGAGGGTGAGAGAAGAGGGATGGGGAGAGGTGGCTGAGGGCGAGAGATTACGGAGGAGGATGGGAGAGGTTGTTGAGGGTGAGAGAAGAGAGATGGGGAGAGGTGGCTGAGGGCGAGAGATTACAGAGGAGGATGGGGAGAGGTTGCTGAGGGTGAGAGAAGAGAGATAGGGAGAGGTTGCTGTGGGCGGGAGATTACAGAGGAGGATGGGGAGAGGTTGCTGAGGGTGAGAGAAGAGGGATAGGGAGAGGTGGCTGAGGGCGAGAGATTACGGAGGAGGATGGGAGAGGTTGTTGAGGGTGAGAGAAGAGGGATGGGGAGAGGTGGCTGAGGGTGAGAGATTACAGAGAAGGATGGGGAGAGGTTGCTGAGGGTGAGAGAAGAGGGATAGGGAGAGGTTGCTGGGGGCGAGAGATTACGGAGGAGGATGGGGAGAGGTTGCTGAGGGTGAGAGAAGAATGATGGAGATGGTTGAGGGCAAGAGATGATGGAGGAGAAAAGAATGTCTGATTACTGAGAGGGATGGGGGGAGGTTATTGGTAGAGTAGGATTAGGATAAAATAGATAAGAGAGGAAGGGGAATAAAATGGAGCAGAACAGAATGGTGGATTTCAGAAATAGATGGGTGAGTGTGTTTAATATAGAGGGACAAGATGGAGGTCAGAATGATGGTCGTATGGAGATTTGGATAGGTGGATGATGAAAAAGATAAGATGCAGATGGAGAACAAGATGGAGAGAGACTGGGAGAGGTAGTTGATAGAGAAGAAGAAGAGATGAGAACAACGGTGGTTTGGACAGAGAGATGGGAAGAGATGGAGGAACAAAGAATGGTGGATTATGGAGAGAAAAAGAGAGAGATGTGTGATAGAGAGCGATATGATGGGGGGGAGAATAGCGGGGACAGAGAGGGAGAGATGTGTGATAGAGAGCGATATGATGGGGGGGGAGAATAGCGGGGACAGAGAGGGAGAGATGTGTGATAGAGAGCGATATGATGGGGGGGGAATAGCGGGGACAGAGAGGGAGAGATGTGTGACAGCAACACTATGCGGGAGGGCAGAATGGCGGGAACATATAGGGAGAGATGTGTTATAGTGATACAATGGGGGAGGGGTCATGGTTCGCCCTAAATGCGGAACTCATTATCTCACTTTACCTTTGGGACCCTTAATCAGTTTGATTTCAATAATTTTCTCTGACGCTGGTTTCCTGCGCATGACGTAGAGACGGACGATAGATCCAGCGTCCTTCAGAGCTTCTACCGCCGTGCTGTGCGTCACCTCGCGTACATCAACCTCATTCACAAAGAGGATACTGTCGTTCACCCTGAGAGAGGGGTGTATGGAGCCAGCAGAGGAACAGGGGTATAGAGCCAGGAGCAGGGCAGGCAGTGGGGGAAGAGGATGACACAAGCAGAGAATGGTGGAAAGTGGAAAGAATGGAGGAGGAAACAGATAAAGAGCAGTGTCATAGACATGAAGCCAACCATCAGCAGTCACTATAAGTGCATTGTATAGGGGCATGTCAGGATGAGGCCGGTAAGGGTCGTTAATGCAGGCCCACAGCCCAGCCCGGGAGGTCAGGTGGCTAGTATTGCCTGAATGTATACGATCTAAGCAATGTGCATGGACTTTCCATCTATAGATACAGTACTGGCAATCTGGACCGAAACTAGGAGGAACCGTACCTGGAAGTGGGAGGAGCAATGAGAGTCCTGAGGAGTGAGGGGACCCCGGGACTGTCTGTATTACACGTGTCCTAAGAGTGAGGGGTCACCGGGACTGTCTGTATTACACGTGTTCTGAGAGTGAGGGGACACCGGGACTGTCTGTATTACACGTGTTCTGAGAGTGAGGGGACACTGGGACTGTCTGTATTACATGTGTCCTGAGAGTGAGGAGACACTGGGACTGTCTGTATTACATGTGTCCTGAGAGTGAGGGGACACCGGGACTGTCTGTATTACACGTGTCCTGAGAGTGAGGAGACACTGGGACTGTCTGTATTACACGTGTCCTGAGAGTGAGGGGACACTGGGACTGTCTGTATTACATGTGTCCTGAGAGTGAGGGGACACCGGGACTGTCTGTATTACACGTGTCCTGAGAGTGAGGGGACACTGGGACTGTCTGTATTACACGTGTCCTGAGGAGTGAGGGGACACTGGGACTGTCTGTATTACATGTGTCCTGAGAGTGAGGGGACACCGGGACTGTCTGTATTACACGTGTCCTGAGAGTGAGGGGACCCCGGGACTGTCTGTATTACACGTGTCCTGAGAGTGAGGGGACCCCGGGACTGTCTGTATTACACGTGTCCTGAGGAGTGAGGGGACACCGGGACTGTCTGTATTACACGTGTCCTGAGGAGTGAGGAGACACCGGGACTGTCTATATTACACGTGTCCTGAGAGTGAGGGGTCACCGGGACTGTCTGTATTACACGTGTCCTGAGATTGAGGGGACACTGGGACTGTCTGTATTACACGTGTGCTGAGAGTGAGGGGACCCCGGGACTGTCTGTATTACATGTGTCCTGAGAGTGAGGGGACACCGGGACTGTCTGTATTACATGTGTCCTGAGAGTGAGGGGACACCGGTACTGTCTGTATTACACGTGCCCTGAGAGTGAGGGGACACCGGGACTGTCTGTATTACACCTGTCCTGAGAGTGAGGGGACACCGGTACTGTCTGTATTACACGTGCCCTGAGAGTGAGGGGACACCGGGACTGTCTGTATTACATGTATCCTGAGAGTGAGGGGACACCGGGACTGTCTGTATTACACGTGTCCAGAGAGTGAGGGGACCCCGGGACTGTCTGCATTACACGTGTCCAGAGAGTGAGGGGACACCGGCACTGTCTGTATTACACATGTGCTGAGAGTGAGGGGACACCGGGACTGTCTGTATTACATATGTGCTGAGAGTGAGGAAAACCGGGACTGTCTGTATTACACATGTCCTGAGAGTGAGGGGACACCGGGACTGTCTGTATTACACGTGTCCTGAGAGTGAGGGGACACCGGGACTCTCTGTATTACACGTGTCCTGAGAGTGAGAGGACACTGGGACTGTCTGTATTACATGTGTCCTGAGAGTGAGGGGACACCGGTACTGTCTGTATTACACGTGCCCTGAGAGTGAGGGGACCCCGGGACTGTCTGTATTACACGTGTCCTGAGAGTGAGGGGACTCCGGGACTGTCTGTATTACATGTGTCCTGAGAGTGAGGAGACACCGGGACTGTCTATATTACACGTGTCCTGAGAGTGAGGGGTCACCGGGACTGTCTGTATTACACGTGTCCTGAGAGTGAGGGGACACTGGGACTGTCTGTATTACACGTGTGCTGAGAGTGAGGGGACACCGGGACTGTCTGTATTACATGTGTTCTGAGAGTGAGGGGACACCGGGACTGTCTGTATTACATGTGTCCTGAGAGTGAGGGGACACCGGTACTGTCTGTATTACACGTGCCCTGAGAGTGAGGGGACACCGGGACTGTCTGTATTACATGTATCCTGAGAGTGAGGGGACACCGGGACTGTCTGTATTACACGTGTCCAGAGAGTGAGGGGACCCCGGGACTGTCTGCATTACACGTTTCCAGAGAGTGAGGGGACACCGGCACTGTCTGTATTACACATGTGCTGAGAGTGAGGGGACACCGGGACCGTCTGTATTACATATGTGCTGAGAGTGAGGAAAACCTGGACTGTCTGTATTACACATGTCCTGAGAGTGAGGGGACACCGGGACTGTCTGTATTACACGTGTCCTGAGAGTGAGGGGACACCGGGACTCTCTGTATTACACGTGTCCTGAGAGTGAGAGGACACTGGGACTGTCTGTATTACATGTGTCCTGAGAGTGAGGGGACACCGGTACTGTCTGTATTACACGTGCCCTGAGAGTGAGGGGACCCCGGGACTGTCTGTATTACATGTGTCCTGAGAGTGAGGGGACACCGGGACTGTCTGTATTACACGTGTCCTGAGAGTGAGGGGACTCCGGGACTGTCTGTATTACATGTGTCCTGAGAGTGAGGGGACACCGGGACTGTCTGTATTACACGTGTCCTGAGAGTGCAGAGACACCGGGACTGTCTGTATTACACATGTCCTGAGAGTGAGGGGACACCGGGACTGTCTGTATTACACGTGTCCTGAGAGTGAGGGGACACCGGGACTGTCTGTATTACATGTGTCCTGAGAGTGAGGGTAGTTACCAGATATGAGATATCCGGGAAGCATGTTGAGCTCTAAGGAGTCAGTACAGACAACCCTACCAGGTAATAGAACCACAGAACACATAGGAAAACAAGGTGGATCATGTGAGCTGAGGATTGCCTGGTAACCTACCTGAGCCGCCCATCCTGTGCCGCTGCTCCTCCAGGAATGATCTTGGTGATGAATATGCTGGGGTCATCCCCTACATGGGGATTATCAGTGCCCCCTGCAATGCTGAACCCCAAACCTGAGTTACCCTGGGAAGAGAAGGAACTCAGTGAGGAGTGAGATGGATGGTTGGATGGATGGAGCAACAGATAGATAGTATGTAAAATTAGTATTAGTATATAGATATAAGTTTTATAGGAGATAGATAGATAGATAGATAGATAGATAGATAGATAGATAGATAGATAGATAGATAGATAGATAGATTTCTGTAGTTTTGTGAACTTTGACCAGGAACCGGAGGGCCTGTTTGGGGAGTAGGAGCTCGGTGGTCTGATGGATCGTAGTACTTGCAGACTGAAGTGCACTGCATAGAAAGGATACTAGTACGTGCAGACTGAAGTGTGCAGAGAAAACAACGATACTGCTACTTGCTGGAACTAGCAGACAGGAACACAACTAGGAACTGACACACACCAAGGCATAGTGACCAGGAACAAGGGTGAGGGTGCTCTCGCACTGGTTTGCTCATCGATACAGCCTTAAATAGGAAGCCCTATCCCCTGATTGGGTCCTGGGTCAGCTGATCCTAGAGCAGCTTCTAATTGGTGATCATAGAGTCAAATGACAGGAATCAAGTTGGCAACGCCCATGCACCACTAATAGTAACATAGTAACATAGTATTTGAGGTTGAATAGAGGCAAATTGCCCATCGTGTTCAACCTGCTTTAAGTTGTGATGATTCTACATATCCGTTGAGTAATGTTTTATGACTAGTTAGCTACTATAACTCATGTTACCCCCGGATTAACCACGTTGATATTTTAAGTATTATAACCTTGGATAGCTTTTTCATTCAGAAATTTCTCCATTCCTTTTTTAAATCCAATTACAGAGTCCACTATTATCACCTTCCCTGGCAGGGAATTCCACATCCTGATTGCCCTAACAGTGAAGAACCCTTTCCTCCGTTGCGTTCGGAACTTTCTCTCCTCCAGTCGCAGCGAGTGCCCACGTGTCCTAAACTGTGTTCTTTTAATAAATAATTCCTCTGATAACTCTTTGTGATGCCCCTTTACATATTTGAAGATATTAATAATATCTCCTCTTAGTCTCCTCTTTTCTAGTGTATACATATTCAGCCTAGTAAGTCTTTCCTTATAGTCCAGTCCTTCTAGTACTTTAATCAATTTAGTAGCTCGCCTTTGAACACTTTCGAGTTCACTGATGTGTATTTTATACAATGGTGCCCAAAAGTGACACAATATTCCAGGTGCGGACGTACCAATGCCTTATACAGCGGCATGATTACATCCGAGTCCCTTGTCTCAATTCCCCTTTTTATGCACGCTAGCACCTTACTTGCCTTCTTTACTGCGTTCTTTTTCCAACTCTGTTTCCCCTAGGCGTTCCCCATTTAATATGTACGATGCAAGTTTGTTTTTAGTCCCAAAATGCATAACCTTGCATTTGTCTGTATTGAACCTCATTTTACATTTAGACGCCCAGAGTTCAAGTTTAGATAGATCATTCTGCAAGGACTCCACATCCAATTCTGAATTAATTACCTTACACAGTTTAGTATCATCTGCAAAGATTGACACTGTGCTCTCCAGGCCTATTTCTAGGTCATTGATAAATATGTTGAACAGTAGTGGTCCGAGTACGGACCCTTGTGGTATTCCGCTGACTACTGGGGACCAGGTTGATGACTTCCCGTTGACCACTACTCGCTGTACCCTGCTATCCAACCAGCTGCTTATCCATGTGCAAATTGTTTTTCCTAGGCCAATCTCCTTTAATTTGATCACCAGTCTCCTGTGAGGAACTGTATCGAAGGCCTTGGCAAAATCTAGGAAGACCACATCCACTGCTTTTCCTTGATCAAGATTATTGATCACTTCCTCGTAGAAGCTAATTAAGTTAGTCTGACATGACCTGTTCCTCACAAACCCATGCTGGTTCTTGCTAATAATCTTAGCAGACTTTACATACTCCTGTATGACGTCCCTTAGAATTCCTTCTAATATTTTCCCCACTATAGATGTTAAACTAACTGGTCTGTAGTTTCCTGGAAGATTTTTGGATCCCTTTTTAAATAATGGCACTACCTCAGCTATACGCCAATCCTTCGGTACCATGCCTGATCTAATTGAACTATTGAAAATCAAGTATAGGGGTCGTGCTAGTTGTGAACTAAGCTCCATAAGAACCCTCGGGTGAAGTCCATCAGGACCAGGTGATTTATTAATCTTAATTTTGCTTAGTCTCTCCCGGACTACTTCTTCGCTTAAACAAGTTTCTAACCATGGAACTTTACTGTCACGATTGTTATGCTCTACTCCCACCAACAGTTCTTCTCTGGTGAAAACTGATGAAAAGAATTTGTTCAGTACTTCCGCTTTTATTTCGTCATCATTTATCAATTCTCCTAATTCATCTTTTAATGGACCTATATTCTCCTTTTTTAACCTTTTACCGTTTATGTATTTAAAAAAACTTTTTAGGATTGGTTTTACTCTCTATAGCAATTTGCTATTCATTTTCCATTTTAGCTGCTCTTGTTGTTTTTTTGCATTTCTTATTACACTCCTTGTAATACTTGAAAGACTCCTCCTTTCCATTAAATTTAAATGCTTTGAAAGCCCGCTTTTTTTTTATCCATTTCTGCCTTAACCTTCTTGTTAAGCCACATCGGATTGAGTTTAAGTTTGAGAGATGATCCTAGAGATATGCCAACCACCCAGATGATTGGCAGATACAGGACTCATGGATAACTTTGGCAGCCGCAGGAGTTCCTAAGCCCAGAAAGTGTCAGTGTTGTGTCAGGTAACAGAGGTTGGAAGCCCCATGTGTGACAGATATAGTATATATAGATAGACAGACAGACAGACAGATAGATATTAGATAGATAGATAGATAGATAGATAGATAGATAGATAGATAGATATGAGGTAGATAGATAGATAGATAGATATTATTACTCTCTCCAGGGTGATTTCTTCATACTCCATCTCAGCCTCTGTTCCGTTAACCTAAAAGAAGAATATAAATTACTTTAATAAAACTCTTGGAAAGCAAAAGTGACAGGCTCATAGCTCCCTTCTGTCTGTGTCACCCTGCAGTGGGAGGGGCAGGCTCATAGCTCCTTTCTGTCTGTGTCACCCTGCAGGGGGAATGGCAGGCTCATAGCTCCCTCCTGTCTGTGTCACCCTGCAGGGGAAGGGGCAGACTCATAGCTCCCTTCTGTGTGTGTCACCCTGTAGGGGGAGGGGCAGGCTCATAGCTCTCCTGTGTCACCCTGCAGGGGGAGGGACAGGCTCATAGCTGCCTTCTGTCTGTGTCACCCTGCAGGGGGAGGGGCAGGCTCATAGCGCCCTTCTGTCTGTGTCACCCTGCAGGGGGAGGGGCAGGCTCATAGCACCCTTCTGTCTGTGTCACCCTGCAGGGGGAGGGACAGGCTCATAGCTCCCTTCTGTCTGTGTCACCCTGCAGGGGGAGGGGCAGGCTCATAGATCCCTTCTGTCTGTGTCACCCTGCAGGGGGAAGGGCAGGCTCATAGCTCCTTTCTGTCTGTGACACCCTGCAGGGGGAGGGGCAGACTCATAGCTCCCTTCTGTCTGTGTCACCCTGTAGGGGAGGGGCAGGCTCATAGCTCTCCTGTCTGTGTCACCCTGCAGGGGGAGGGACAGGCTCATAGCTCCCTTCTGTCTGTGTCACCCTGCAGGGGGAGGGACAGGCTCATAGCTCCCTTCTATCTGTGTCACCCTGCAGGGGAGGGGCAGTCTCATAGCGCCCTTCTGTCTGTCACCCTGCAGGGGGAGGGGCAGGCTCATAGCTCCCTTTCTGTCTGTGTCACCCTGCAGGGGGAGGGGCAGGCTCATAGTCCCCTTCTGTCTTGGTCACCCTGCAGGTGGAGAGGCAGGCTCATAGTCCCCTTCTGTCTGTGTTACCCTGCAGGGGGAGGGGCAGGCTCATAGCTCCCTTCTGTCTGTGTCACCCTGCGGGGGAGGGGCAGGCTCATAGTCCCCTTCTGTCTGTGTCACCCTGCAGGGGGAGGAGCAGGCTCATAGCTCCCTTCTGTCTGTGTCACCCTGCAGGGGGAAGGGCAGGCTCATAGCTCCTTTCTGTCTGTGACACCCTGCAGGGGGAGGGGCAGACTCATAGCTCCCTTCTGTCTGTGTCACCCTGCAGGGGGAGGGGCAGGCTCATAGCTCCCTTCTGTCTGTGTCACCCTGCGGGGGAGGGGCAGGCTCATAGTCCCCTTCTGTCTGTGTCACCCTGCAGGGGGAGGAGCAGGCTCATAGCTCCCTTCTGTCTGTGTCACCCTGCAGGGGGAAGGGCAGGCTCATAGCTCCTTTCTGTCTGTGACACCCTGCAGGGGGAGGGGCAGACTCATAGCTCCCTTCTGTCTGTGTCACCCTGTAGGGGGAGGGGCAGGCTCATAGCTCTCCTGTCTGTGTCACCCTGCAGACGGAAGGGCAGGCTCATAGCTACCTTCTGTCTGTGTCACCCTGCAGGGGGAAGGTCAGGCTCATAGCTCCTTTCTGTCTGTGACACCATGCAGGGGGGGGGGGGGGCAGAATCATAGCTCCCTTCTGTCTGTGTCACCCTGTAGGGGGAGGGGCAGGCTCATAGCTCTCCTGTCTGTGTCACCCTGCAGGGGGAGGGGCAGGCTCATAGCTCCCTTCTGTCTGTGTCACCCGGAGGGGCAGGCTCATAGTCCCCTTCTGTCTGTGTCACCCTGCAGGGGGAGGGGCAGGCTCATAGCTCCCTTCTGTCTGTGTCACCATGCAGGGGGAGGGGCAGGCTCATAGCTCCCTCCTGTCTGTCACCCTGCAGGGGGAGGCACAGGCTCATAGCTCCCTCCTGTCTGTCACCCTGCAGGGGGAGGCACAGGCTCATAGATCTCTTCTATCTGTGTCACCCTGTAGGGGAGGGGCAGGCTCAGGGGTCCCTTCTGTCTGTGTCACCCTAAAAGGGGAGGGGCAGACTCATAGCTCATTCTGTCTGTGTCCCTGTATCAGGAGGAGGGTCTTCTTAGGACTTACATATGCTGGCGCTTCCAATGTATCAGTATTTACAATCACAGGAGGGGAACTGGCCTGTAAAAGAAAGAAAACGGGCATAAAAAAATGTCACTACACCTCCATCCTGTCCTGTATCTCTCTACTATTCCTGTACTGACCCTACACACACACAGCTCTGTCACTACACCTCCATCCTGTCCTGTATCTCTCTACTATTCCTGTACTGACCTCACACACACACAGCTCTGTCACTACACCTCCATCCTGTCCTGTATCTCTCTACTATTCCTGTACTGACCTCACACACACAGCTCTGTCACTACACCTCCATCCTGTCCTGTATCTCTCTACTATTCCTGTACTGACCTCACACACACACAACTCTGTCACTACACCTCCATCCTGTCCTGTATCTCTCTACTATTCCTGTACTGACCTCACACACACACACACACACAGCTCTGTCACTACACCTCCATCCTGTCCTGTATCTCTCTACTATTCCTGTACTGACCCCAGACACATACAGCTCTGTCACTACACCTCCATCCTGTCCTGTATCCCTCTACTATTCCTGTACTGACCCCACACACACACACAGCTCTGTCACTACACCTCCATCCTGTCCTGTATCTCTCTACTATTCCTGTACTGACCTCACACACACAGCTCTGTCACTACACCTCCATCCTGTCCTGTATCTCTCTACTATTCCTGTACTGACCTCACATACACAGCTCTGTCACTACATCTCCATCCTGTCCTGTATCTCTCTACTATTCCTGTACTGATCCCTCACACGCACAGCTCTGTCACTACACCTCCATCCTGTCCTGTATCTCTCTACTATTCCTGTACTGACCCCACACACCCACAGCTCTGTCACTACACCTCCATCCTGTCCTGTATCCCTCTACTATTCCTGTACTGACCCAACACACAGCTCTGTCACTACACCTCCATTCTGTCCTGTATCTCTCTACTATTCCTGTACTGACCCCATACACACAGTTCTGTCACTACACCTCCATCCTGTCCTGTATCTATCTACTATACCTGTACTGACCCCACGCACACACAACTCTGTCACTACACCTCCATCCTGTCCTGTATCTCTCTACTATTCCTGTACTGACCCCTCACACACACACAACTCTGTCACTACACCTCCATCCTGTCCTGTATCTCTCTACTATTCCTGTACTAACCTCACACACACAGCTCTGTCACTACACCTCCATTCTGTCCTGTATCTCTCTACTATTCCTGTACTGACCCCATACACACAGCTCTGTCACTACACCTCCATTCTGTCCTGTATCTCTCTACTATTCCTGTACTGACCCAACACACAGCTCTGTCACTACACCTCCATTCTGTCCTGTATCTCTCTACTATTCCTGTACTGACCCCATACACACAGCTCTGTCTCTACACCTCCATCCTGTCCTGTATCTATCTACTATTCCTGTACTGACCCCACACACACAGCTCTGTCTCTACACCTCCATCCTGTCCTGTATCTATCTACTATTCCTGTACTGACCCCACACACACAGCTCTGTCACTACACCTCCATCCTGTCCTATATCTCTCTACTATTCCTGTACTGACCCCTCACACACACACAACTCTGTCACTACACCTCCATCCTGTCCTGTATCTCTCTACTATTCCTGTACTAACCTCACACACACAGCTCTGTCACTACACCTCCATTCTGTCCTGTATCTCTCTACTATTCCTGTACTGACCCCTCACACACACAGCTCTGTCTCTACACCTCCATCCTGTCCTGTATCTATCTAATATTCCTGTACTGACCCCACACACACACACAGCTCTGTCACTACACCTCCATCCTGTCCTGTATCTCTCTACTATTCCTGTACTGACCCCTCACACACACAGCTCTGTCACTACACCTCCATCCTGTCCTGTATCTCCCTACTATTCCTGTACTAACCTCACACACACAGCTCTGTCACTACACCTCCATTCTGTCCTGTATCTCTCTACTATTCCTGTACTGACCCCTCACACACACACAACTCTGTCACTACACCTCCATCCTGTCCTGTATCTCTCTACTATTCCTGTACTGATCCCACACACACACACAGCTCTGTCACTACACCTCCATCCTGTCCTGTATCTCTCTACTATTCCTGTACTGACCCCAGACACACACAGCTCTGTCACTACACCTCCATCCTGTCCTGTATCTCTCTAGTATTCCTGTACTGATCTCACACACACAGCTCTGTCACTACACCTCCATCCTGTCCTGTATCTCTCTGCTATTCCTGTACTGACCCCACACACACAGCTCTGTCACTACACCTACATCCTGTCCTGTATCTCTCTGCTATTCCTGTACTGACCCCTCACACACACACAACTCTGTCACTACACCTCCATCCTGTCCTGTATCTCTCTACTATTCCTGTACTGACCCCACACACACACAGCTCTGTCACTACACCTCCATCCTGTCCTGTATCTCTCTACTATTCCTGTACTGACCCCAGACACACACAGCTCTGTCACTAAACCTACATCCTGTCCTGTATCTCTCTACTATTCCTGTACTGACCCCTCACACACACACAGCTCTGTCATTACACCCCCATCCTGTCCTGTATCTCTCTACTATTCCTGTACTGACCACACACACATAGCTCTGTCACTACACCCCCATCCTGTCCTGTATCTCTCTACTATTCCTGTACTGACCTCTCACACACAGCTCTGTCACTACACCTCCATCCTATCCTGTATCTCTCTACTATTCCTGTACTGACCTCACACACACACAGCTCTGTCACTACACCTCCATCCTGTCCTGTATCTCTCTACTATTCCTGTACTGACCCCTCACACACACACAGCTCTGTCACTACACCTCCATCCTGTCCTGTATCTCTCTACTATTCCTGTACTGACCCCACACACACAGCTCTGTCACTACACCTCCATCCTGTCCTGTATCTCTCTACTATTCCTGTACTGACCCCACACACACACACAGCTCTGTCACTACACCTCCATCCTGTCCTGTATCTCTCTACTATTCCTGTACTGACCTCACACACACAGCTCTGTCACTACACCTCCATCCTGTCCTGTATCTCTCTACTATTCCTGTACTGACCTCACATACACAGCTCTGTCACTACATCTCCATCCTGTCCTGTATCTCTCTACTATTCCTGTACTGATCCCTCACACGCACAGCTCTGTCACTACACCTCCATCCTGTCCTGTATCTCTCTACTATTCCTGTACTGACCCCACACACACACAGCTCTGTCACTACACCTCCATCCTGTCCTGTATCCCTCTACTATTCCTGTACTGACCCAACACACAGCTCTGTCACTACACCTCCATTCTGTCCTGTATCTCTCTACTATTCCTGTACTGACCCCATACACACAGTTCTGTCACTACACCTCCATCCTGTCCTGTATCTATCTACTATACCTGTACTGACCTCACACACACACACACACAACTCTGTCACTACACCTCCATCCTGTCCTGTATCTCTCTACTATTCCTGTACTGACCCCATACACACAGCTCTGTCACTACACCTCCATTCTGTCCTGTATCTCTCTACTATTCCTGTACTGACCCAACACACAGCTCTGTCACTACACCTCCATTCTGTCCTGTATCTCTCTACTATTCCTGTACTGACCCCATACACACAGCTCTGTCTCTACACCTCCATCCTGTCCTGTATCTATCTACTATTCCTGTACTGACCCCACACACACACACACAGCTCTGTCACTACACCTCCATCCTGTCCTATATCTCTCTACTATTCCTGTACTGACCCCTCACACACACACAACTCTGTCACTACACCTCCATCCTGTCCTGTATCTCTCTACTATTCCTGTACTAACCTCACACACACAGCTCTGTCACTACACCTCCATTCTGTCCTGTATCTCTCTACTATTCCTGTACTGACCCCTCACACACACAGCTCTGTCTCTACACCTCCATCCTGTCCTGTATCTATCTACTATTCCTGTACTGACCCCACACACACACACACAGCTCTGTCACTACACCTCCATCCTGTCCTGTATCTCTCTACTATTCCTGTACTGACCCCTCACACACACAGCTCTGTCACTACACCTCCATCCTGTCCTGTATCTCCCTAATATTCCTGTACTAACCTCACACACACACACAGCTCTGTCACTACACCTCCATTCTGTCCTGTATCTCTCTACTATTCCTGTACTGACCCCTCACACACACACAACTCTGTCACTACACCTCCATCCTGTCCTGTATCTCTCTACTATTCCTGTACTGATCCCACACACACACACAGCTCTGTCACTACACCTCCATCCTGTCCTGTATCTCTCTACTATTCCTGTACTGACCCCAGACACACACAGCTCTGTCACTACACCTCCATCCTGTCCTGTATCTCTCTACTATTCCTGTACTGATCTCACACACACAGCTCTGTCACTACACCTCCATCCTGTCCTGTATCTCTCTGCTATTCCTGTACTGACCCCACACACACAGCTCTGTCACTACACCTACATCCTGTCCTGTATCTCTCTACTATTCCTGTACTGACCCCTCACACACACACAACTCTGTCACTACACCTCCATCCTGTCCTGTATCTCTCTACTATTCCTGTACTGACCCCACACACACACAGCTCTGTCACTACACCTCCATCCTGTCCTGTATCTCTCTACTATTCCTGTACTGACCCCAGACACACACAGCTCTGTCACTAAACCTACATCCTGTCCTGTATCTCTCTACTATTCCTGTACTGACCCCTCACACACACACAGCTCTGTCATTACACCCCCATCCTGTCCTGTATCTCTCTACTATTCCTGTACTGACCACACACACATAGCTCTGTCACTACACCCCCATCCTGTCCTGTATCTCTCTACTATTCCTGTACTGACCTCTCACACACAGCTCTGTCACTACACCTCCATCCTATCCTGTATCTCTCTACTATTCCTGTACTGACCTCACACACACAGCTCTGTCACTACACCTCCATCCTGTCCTGTATCTCTCTACTATTCCTGTACTGACCCCTCACACACACACAGCTCTGTCACTACACCTCCATCCTGTCCTGTATCTCTCTACTATTCCTGTACTGACCCCACACACACAGCTCTGTCACTACACCTCCATCCTGTCCTGTATCTCTCTACTATTCCTGTACTGACCCCACACACACACACAGCTCTGTCACTACACCTCCATCCTGTCCTGTATCTCTCTACTATTCCTGTACTGATCTCATACACACAGCTCTGTCACTACACCTCCATCCTGTCCTGTATCTCTCTACTATTCCTGTACTGACCACACACACACACAGCTCTGTCACTAAACTTCCATCCTGTCCTGTATCTCTCTACTATTCCTGTACTGACTCCACACACACACAACTCTTTCACTACACCTCCATCCTGTCCTGTATCTCTCTACTATTCCTGCACTGATCTCATACACACAGCTCTGTCACTACACCTCCATCCTGTCCTGTATCTCTCTACTATTCATGTACTGACCTCACACACACAGCTCTGTCACTACACCTCCATCCTGTCCTGTATCTCTCTACTATTCCTGTACTGACCCCACCCGCAGCTGTCACTACACCTCCATCCTGTCCTGTATCTCTCTACTATTCCTGTACTGACCTCACACACATAGCTCTGTCACTACACCTCCATCCTGTCTCTACTATTCCTGTACTGACCTCACTCACACACACACACACACACACACACACACACACACACACACACACACACACACACACACACACACACACAGCTCTGTCACTACACCTCCATCCTGTGCTATATCTCTCTACTATTCCTGTACTGACCCCAGACACACACAGCTGTCACTACACCTCCATCCTGTCCTGTATCTCTCTACTATTCCTGTACTGACCTCACACACACACACAGCTCTGTCACTACACCTCCATCCTGTCCTGTATCTCTCTACTATTCCTGTACTGACCACACACACACACACACACACAGCTCTGTCACTACACCTCCATCCTGTCCTGTATCTCTCTACTATTCCTGTACTGGCCTCACCCACACAGCTCTGTCACTACACCTCCATCCTGTCTCTACTATTCCTGTACTGACCTCACCCACACAGCTCTGTCACTACACCTCCATCCTGTCTCTACTATTCCTGTACTGACCTCACACACACACACACACACACACACACACACAGCTCTGTCACTACACCTCCATCCTGTCCTGTCTCTACTATTCCTGTACTGACCCCAGACACACACACACAGCTCTGTCACTACACCTCCATCCTGTCCTGTATCTCTCTACTATTCCTGTACTGACCCCTCACACACACACACACACACACACACACACACACACACACACACACACACACACACACAGCTCTGTCACTACACCTCCATCCTGTCCTGTATCTCTCTACTATTCCTGTACTGACCTTACACACACACACACAGCTCTGTCACTATACCTACATCCTGTCCTGTATCTCTCTACTATTCCTGTACTGGCCTCACCCACACAGCTCTGTCACTACACCTCCATCCTGTCTCTACTATTCCTGTACTGACCTCACCCACACAGCTCTGTCACTACACCTCCACCCTGTCTCTACTATTCCTGTACTGACCTCACACACACACACACACACACACACACACACACACACACACACACAGCTCTGTCACTACACCTCCATCCTGTCCTGTCTCTACTATTCCTGTACTGACCCCAGACACACACACACAGCTCTGTCACTACACCTCCATCCTGTCCTGTATCTCTCTACTATTCCTGTACTGACCCCTCACACACACACACACACACACACACACACACCCACAGCTCTGTCACTACACCTCCATCCTGTCCTGTATCTCTCTACTATTCCTGTACTGACCTCACACACACAGCTCTGTCACTACACCTCCATCCTGTTCTGTATCTCTCTACTATTCCTGTACTGACCCCTCACACACACACACACACACACACACACACACACACACACACAGCTCTGTCACTACACCTCCATCCTGTCCTGTATCTCTCTACTATTCCTGTACTGACCCCAGACACACACACACAGCACTGTCACTACACCTCCATCCTGTCCTGTATCTCTCTACTATTCCTGTACTGACCTCACACACACACACATACACACACACACACACACACACACACACACACACACACAGCTCTGTCACTACACCTCCATCCTGTCCTGTATCTCTCTACTATTCCTGTACTGACCCCAGACACACACAGCTGTGTCACTACACCTCCATCCTGTCCTGTATCTCTCTACTATTCCTGTACTGATCCCACACACACAGCTCTGTCACTACACCTCCATCCTGTCCTGTATCCCTCTACTATTCCTGTACTGATCTCATACACACAGCTCTGTCACTACACCTCCATCCTGTCCTGTATCTCTCTACTATTCCTGTACTGACCCCACCCGCAGCTGTCACTACACCTCCATCCTGTCCTGTATCCCTCTACTATTCCTGTACTGACCCCACACACACAGCTCTGTCACTACACCTCCATCCTGTCCTGTATCTCTCTACTATTCCTGTACTGACCTCACACACACACAGCTCTGTCACTACATCTCCATCCTGTCCTGTATCTCTCTACTATTCCTGTACTGACCAGACACACACACACAGCTCTGTCACTACACCTCCATCCTGTCCTGTATCTCTCTACTATTCCTGTACTGACCAGACACACACACACAGCTCTGTCACTACACCTCCATCCTGTCCTGTATCCCTCTACTATTCCTGTACTGACCTCACACACACACAGCTCTGTCACTACACCTCCATCCTGTCCTTTATCTCTCTACTATTCCTGTACTAACCTCACACACACACACACACACACACACACACACACACACACACACACACACACACAGCTCTGTCACTACACCTCCATCCTGTCCTGTCTCTACTATTCCTGTACTGACCCCAGACACACACACACAGCTCTGTCACTACACCTCCATCCTGTCCTGTATCTCTCTACTATTCCTGTACTGACCCCTCACACACACACACACACACACACACACACACACACACACACACACACACACACACACACACACACACACAGCTCTGTCACTACACCTCCATCCTGTCCTGTATCTCTCTACTATTCCTGTACTGACCTTACACACACACACACACAGCTCTGTCACTATACCTACATCCTGTCCTGTATCTCTCTACTATTCCTGTACTGGCCTCACCCACACAGCTCTGTCACTACACCTCCATCCTGTCCTGTATCTCTCTACTATTCCTGTACTGACCCCACACACACACAGCTCTGTCACTACACCTCCATCCTGTCTCTACTATTCCTGTACTGACCTCACCCACACAGCTCTGTCACTACACCTCCATCCTGTCTCTACTATTCCTGTACTGACCTCACACACACACACACACACACACACACACACACACACACAGCTCTGTCACTACACCTCCATCCTGTCCTGTCTCTACTATTCCTGTACTGACCCCAGACACACACACACAGCTCTGTCACTACACCTCCATCCTGTCCTGTATCTCTCTACTATTCCTGTACTGACCCCTCACACACACACACACACACACACACACACACACACACACACGCACACACACACACACAGCTCTGTCACTACACCTCCATCCTGTCCTGTATCTCTCTACTATTCCTGTACTGACCCCAGACACACACACACAGCTCTGTCACTACACCTCCATCCTGTCCTGTATCTCTCTACTATTCCTGTACTGACCTCACACACACAGCTCTGTCACTACACCTCCATCCTGTTCTGTATCTCTCTACTATTCCTGTACTGACCCCTCACACACACACACACACACACACACACACACACACACACACACACACACACACACACACACACACAGCTCTGTCACTACACCTCCATCCTGTCCTGTATCTCTCTACTATTCCTGTACTGACCCCAGACACACACACACAGCACTGTCACTACACCTCCATCCTGTCCTGTATCTCTCTACTATTCCTGTACTGACCTCACACACACACACACACACACACACACACACACACACACACACACACACACACACACACACACAGCTCTGTCACTACACCTCCATCCTGTCCTGTATCTCTCTACTATTCCTGTACTGACCCCAGACACACACAGCTGTGTCACTACACCTCCATCCTGTCCTGTATCTCTCTACTATTCCTGTACTGATCCCACACACACAGCTCTGTCACTACACCTCCATCCTGTCCTGTATCCCTCTACTATTCCTGTACTGATCTCATACACACAGCTCTGTCACTACACCTCCATCCTGTCCTGTATCTCTCTACTATTCCTGTACTGACCCCACCCGCAGCTGTCACTACACCTCCATCCTGTCCTGTATCCCTCTACTATTCCTGTACTGACCCCACACACACAGCTCTGTCACTACACCTCCATCCTGTCCTGTATCTCTCTACTATTCCTGTACTGACCTCACACACACACAGCTCTGTCACTACATCTCCATCCTGTCCTGTATCTCTCTACTATTCCTGTACTGACCAGACACACACACACAGCTCTGTCACTACACCTCCATCCTGTCCTGTATCTCTCTACTATTCCTGTACTGACCAGACACACACACACAGCTCTGTCACTACACCTCCATCCTGTCCTGTATCCCTCTACTATTCCTGTACTGACCTCACACACACACAGCTCTGTCACTACACCTCCATCCTGTCCTTTATCTCTCTACTATTCCTGTACTAACCTCACACACACACACACACACACACACACACACACAGATCTGTCGCTACACCTCCATCCTGTCCTGTATCTCTCTACTATTCCTGTACTTACCCCCCCCACACACACACAGCTCTGTCACTACACCTCCATCCTGTCCTGTATCTCTCTACCATGGATGATAGTAAATAGGGCTAGATCAGTTTGCAGCTGTATTCTGCGGAGGATCGCTCACCAGGATAGTCACAATCACACATACAGTGCATCTGGAAAGTATTCACAGCGCTTCACTTTCTCCACATTTTGTTATGTTACAGTCTTATTCCAAAATGGAATAAATTCATTTTTTCCCCTCAAAATTCTACACACAATACCCCATAATGACAACGGGAAAAGGCGTTTTTTTTTATTTTTGCATATTTATTAAAAGTAAAAAGCTAAGAAATCACATGTACATAAGTTTTCACAGCTTTTGCCATGAAGCTCAAAATTGAGTTCAGGTGCATCCTGTTTCCACTGCTCATTCTTGAGATGTTCCTACAGCTTAATTGGAGTCAACCTGTGGTAAATTCAGTTGATTGGACATGATTTGGAAAGGCTCACACCTGTCTATATAAGGTCCCACACTTGACAGTGCATGTCTGAGCACAAACCAAGCATGAAGTCAAAGGAATTGTCTGTAGACCTCCGAGACAAGATTGTCTCGAGGCACAAATATGGGGAAGGGTACAGAAAACTATCTGCTGCTTTGAAGGTCCCAATGAGCACAGTGGCCTCCATCATCAGTAAATGGAAGAAGTTCAGAACCACCAGGACACTTCCTAGAGCTGTCCGGCTGTCTAATCTTAGCGATCGGGGGAAAAGGGCCCTAGTCAGAGAGGTGACCAAGAACCCGATGGTCACTCTGTCAGAGATACAGCATTCCTCTGTGGAGAGAGGAGAACCTTCCAGAAGGACAACCATCTCTGCAGCAATCCACCAATCAGGCCTGTATGGTAGAGTGGCCCAGACGGAAGACACTCCTTAGTAAAAAGCACATGACAGCCTGCCTGGATTTTGCCAAAATGCACCTGAAGGACTCTCAGACCATGAGAAACAAAATTCTCTGGTCTGATGAGACATAGATTGAACTCTTTGGCGTGAATGCCAGGTGTCATGTTTGGAGGAAACCAGGCACCGCTCATCACGAGGCCAATACCATCCCTACAGTGAAGTACGGTGGTGGCAGCATCATGCCGTGGGGATGTTTTTCAGCGGCAGGAACTGGGAGACTAGTCAGGATAGAGCAGGGTCTGGGGAACCTTCGGCCCTCCAGCTGTTGTTGAACTACACACCCCAGCATGCCCTGCAACAGTTTTAGCATGGCAAAATAGCAAAACTGTAGCAAGGTATGCTGGTATGTGTAGTTAAACAGCAGCTGGAGGGCCAAAGGTTCCCCACCCCTGGGATAGAGGGAAATATGAATTCAGCAATGTACAGAGACATCCTGGATGAAAACCTGCTCCAGAGCGCTCTTGACCTCAGACTGGGGCGACCACAACGACCCTAAGCACACAGCCAAGATATCAAAGGAGTGGCTTCAGGACAACTCTGTGAATGTCCTTGAGTGGCCCAGCCAGAGCCCAGACTTGAATCTGATTGAACATCTCTGGAGAGATCTGAAAATGGCACCGACGCTTCCCATCCAACCTGATGGAGCTTGAGAGGTGCTGCAAAGAGGAATGGGCGAAACTGTCCAAAGATAGGCATACCTCCCAACATGACCCTCTCCAGGAGGGACAAAATGATCTGCTTCTGGACTTTTCTCTGAATTTATGATTGCCATCACCTGTGTTGAACTGTTTTGAGTCCCCCTTTTTTTTATCCATTAACCTGTTCAACACAGGTGCTGGCAATCATAAATGAAAAGTCCAGAAGCAGAGCATTTTGTCCCTCCTGGAGAGGGTCATGTTGGGAGGTATGGATAGGTGTGCCAAGCTTGTGGCATCATATTCAAAAAGACTTGAGGCTGTAATTGCTGCCAAAGGTGCATCAACAAAGTATTGAGCAAAGGCTGTGAATACTTATGTACATGTGATTTCTTCGTTTTTTATTTTTAATAATTTTGCAAAAATCTCAAACACTTTTTCCCGTTGTCATTATGGGGTATTGTGTGTAGAATTTTGAGGGGAAAAATGAATTTATTCCATTTTGGAATAAGGCTGCTACATAACAAAATGTGGTAAAAGTGAAGCGCTGTGAATACTTTCCGGATGCACTGTAGAACAAAGCAATGGCTATACTTTATTCAAATCACTTTCAATTAAAAACTTTAAAGCATTACTAGGAACTAATCTAGACAACATTATAAGCAGGGCCGGTGATAGGGTGTTCGGCGCCCACCTGCAAATGATAAATTTGCGCCCTCTCATATTTTACAAAGGGACAGCGTGCAGCAAAAAGGGGTGTGGTCTCACAAGGAAGGGGCGTGACCACACAATAGTACCCCCATTTCAAATTACACCACACAGTAGCACAATCTTATTCACATTACCCTGCGCATAGTAGTGCTGTTTATACACATAATATCCCCTGTGGTAGTGCCGCTTATACACATAATAGCCCCGGTAGTAGCGCCGGTTATACACATAATAGCCCCTGTAGTAGCACCAGTTATACACATAATAGCCCCTGTAGTAGCGCCGGTTATACACATAATAGCCCCTGTAGTAGCGCCAGATATACACATAATAACCCCTATAGTAGCACCAGTTATACACATAATAGCCCCTGTAGTAGCGCCGGTTATACACATAATATCCCCAGTAGTGGTGCCGCTTATATACATAATAGCCCCTGTAGTAGCGCCGGTTATACACATAATAGCCCCTGTAGTAGCGCCAGATATACACATAATAACCCCTATAGTAGCACCAGTTATACACATAATAGCCCCTGTAGTAGCGCCGGTTATACACATAATATCCCCAGTAGTGGTGCCGCTTATATACATAATAGCCCCTGTAGTAGCGCCGGTTATACACATAATAGCCCCTGTAGTAGCACCAGTTATACACATAATAGCCCCTGTAGTAGCACCAGTTATACACATAATAGCCCCTGTAGTAGCACCAGTTATACACATAATAGCTCCTGTAGTAGTGCCGGTTATACACATAATAGCCCCTGTAGTAGCACCAGTTATACACATAATAGCCCCTGTGGTAGCGCCAGTTATACACATAATAGCCCCTGTGGTAGCGCTGTTTATACACATAATAGCCACTGTAGTGGTGCCAGTTATACACATAATGTCCCCTGTAGTCGAATCGGTTATACACATAATAGCCCCTGTGGGTGCACCAGTTATACACATAATAGCCCCTGTGGTTGCACCAGTTATACACATAATAGCCCCCGTGGTAGTGCCAGTAATACACATAATAGCCCCTGTAGTAGCACCAGTTATACACATAATAGCCCCTGTAGTAGCGCCGGTTATACACATAATAGCCCCTGTAGTAGCACCAGTTATACACATAATAGCCCCTGTGGTAGCGCCAGTTATACACATAATAGCCCCTGTGGTAGCGCTGTTTATACACATAATAGCCACTGTAGTGGTGCCAGTTATACACATATTGTCCCCTATAGTAGAACCGGTTATACACATAATAGCCCCTGTGGGTGCACCAGTTATACACATAATTGCCCCTGTGGTAGCACCGGTTATACACATAATAGCCCCTGTGGTTGCACCAGTTATACACATAATAGCCCCTGTGGTAGAGCCAGTTATACACATAATAGCCCATGTGGTAGCACCGGTTATACACATAATAGCCCCTGTGGTAGTGCCAGTTATACTCATAATAGCACCTGTGGTAGAGCCAGTTATACACATAATAGCCCATGTGGTAGCACCGGTTATACACATAATAGACCCTGTGGTAGCCCTGGTTATACTCATAATAGCCCCTGTGGTAGCACCAGTTATACACATAATAGGCCCTGTGGTAGCGCCAGTTATACACATAATAGCCCATGTGGTAGCACCGGTTATACACATAATAGCCCCTGTGGTAGTGCCAGTTATACACATAATAGACCCTGTGGTAGCACCAGTTATACACATAATAGCCCCTGTGGTAGCGCCAGTTATACACATAATAGCCCCTGTAGTAGTGCCAGTTATACACATAATAGACCCTGTGGTAGTACCAGTTATACACATAATAGCCCCTGTAGTAGCGCCAGTTATACACATAATAGCCCCTGTAGTAGTTCCAGTTATACACATAATAGCCCCTGTGGTAGCACCAGTTATAAACATAATAGCCCCTGTGGTAGCGCCAGTTATACACATAATAGCCCCTATTATACACATAATAGCCCCTGTAGTAGTGCCAGTTATACACATAATAGCCCCATGTAGTAGCGCCAGTTATGCACATAATAGCCCCTGTGGTAGCGCCAGTTATACACATAATAGCCCATGTAGTAGCGCCGGTTAAATATAATGCCCCCAGAAGTGCCATTTATACAAATTATGCCCCCCTCCCACCAGTGGTGCAAGTAGAAAAAATGTCTTAGTGGTACTGTGTGCGTGATAAAGGTGCACTTGCCAAAAAATGGGTGTGGCCAAATACCACATGGATATGGCCAATGTAAATGGGGGCGTGTTACACATATGGGGGGCCAGATACACATATGACCCCAATGGTGCCAGATACACATATGCCCCCACCATGCCAGATACGAAAATGCCCCCACAGTGCCAGATACACAAATGCCCCCACAGTGCCAGATACACAAATGCCGCCAGCAGTGCCATACATGCCCCCACAGTGCCATATACGCCCCACTGTGCCAGATACACATATGCCCCCATAGTGCCAGATATGCTCCACAGTGCCAGATACACAGTGCCCCACAGTGCCAGATACACAGTGCCCCATACACAGTACCCTACAGTGCCAGATACACAGTACCCTACAGTGCCAGATACACAGTACCCTGCAGTGCCAGATACACAGTGCCCCACAGTGCAAAATACACAGTACCCTACAGTGCGAGATAGACAGTGCCCCACAGTGCCAGATACACAGTGCCAGATACACAGTGCCCCACAGTGCAAGATACACAGTACCCTACAGTGCCAGATACATAGTACCCCACAGTGCCAGATACACATTGCCCCACAGTGCCAGATACGCAAAACCCTACAGTGCCAGATACACAGTACCCTACAGTGCCAGATACACAGTGCCCTACAGTGCCAGATACACAGTGCCCCACAGTGCCAGATACACAGTGCCCCACAGTGCCAGATACACAGTGCCCACAGTGCAAGATACACAGTAACCTACAGTGCCCCACAGTGCCAGAAACACAGTACCCAACAGTGCCAGCTACACAGTACCCTATAGTGCCAGATACACAGTGCCCCACAGTGCCAGATACACAGTACCCCACAGTGCCAGATACACAGTACCCTACAGTGTCAAATACACAGTGCCCCACAATGCCAGATACACAGTGCCCTACATTGACAGATACACAGTGCCCTACAGTGACAGATACACAGTACCCTACAGTGCCAGATACACAGTACCCTACAGTACCAGATACACAGTGCCCTACAGTGCCAGATACACAGTACCCACAGTGCCAGATACACAGTGCCCCATAGTGCCCCATAGTGCCAGATACACAGTGCCCGATACACAGTGCCCCACAGTGCCAGATACACAGTACCCCACAGTGCCAGATACACAGTGCCCCACAGTGCCAGATACACAGTGCCCCACAGTGCCAGATACACAGTACCCCACAGTGCCAGATACACAGTGCCCCATAGTGCCAGATACACAGTGCCTCACAGTGCCAGATACACAGTACCCTACAGTGCCAGATACACAGTACCCTATAGTGCCAGATACACAGTGCCCCACAGTGCCCTACAGTGCCAGATACACAGTGCCAGATACACAGTACCCTACAGTGCCAGATACACATTGACCTACAGTGCCAGATACACAGTACCCTACAGTGCCAGATACACAGTACCCTACAGTGCCAGATACACATTGACCTACAGTGCCAGATACACAGTACCCTACAGTGCCAGATACACAGTGCCCCACAGTGCAAGATACACAGTGCCAGATACACAGTACCCTACAGTACCAGATACACATTGCCCCACAGTAGCAGATACACAATGCCCCACAGTGCCAGATACACAGTACTTTACTGTACCAGATACACAGTGCCCTACAGTGCCAGATACACATTGCCCCACAGTAGCAGATACACATTGCCCCGCAGTGCCAGATACACAGTACCCTACAGTACCAGATACACAGTGCCCTACAGTACCAGATACACATTGCCCCACAGTAGCAGATACAGTGCCCCACAGTGCCAGATACACAGTGCCCCACAGTGCCAGATACACAGTGCCCCACAGTGCCAGATACAAAGTACCCTACAGTGCCAGATACACATTGCCCCACAGTGCCAGATACACATTGCCCCACAGTGCCAGATACACAGTACCCAGTGGCGGAACTAGCGAGTGGTGGGCCCAGATGCGACAAAATGCTTTGCCCCCCCCACCCCCATCCCATCCAAGTCCACCCCCTCACCCCTGGAGAGGATCTGGTGAGGGGGACCTGCTCAGGGCCAGAGAAATGGATACCTAGCAACAGTTCCGTAACTAGACATTTTAGCACTGTGTGCAAGAAACGGCATCGGAGCCCCACCCCTGCATGCAAAACAGGGGCAGTGCGCGCCGTAGGCGCGCACAAAAATACATAGTGGCGTGGCTTCGTGGGGAAGGGGTGTGGCCACAAAATAATACCAATTCATAAAACGGTGCACAGTAGTCTCCATTATTCAAATTACGCCGCACAGCAGCACCACTACACCAGGTAGAGCCCCTTTTACACATTACGGCGGACAGATTCTATCTTTTTACACATTACAGAAGACAGTGTCCCCCATTTTACACATTACGGCAGACAGCGTGTACTTTTTACACATTACGGCAGACAGCGTGCACTTTTTACACATTACAGAAGACAGCGTCCCCCATTTTACACATTACGGCAGACAGCGTGCCCTTATTACACATTACGACAGACAGCGTCCCCCATTTTACACATTACGGCAGACAGCGTGCACTTTTTACACATAACGGCAGACAGCGTGCCCTTGTTAAACATAGCGGCAGACAGCGTACACTTTTTACACATTACGGCAGACAGCGTACACTTTTTACACATTACGGCAGACAGCGTGCACTTTTTACACATTACGGCAGACAGCGTGCACTTTTTACACATTACGGCAGACAGCGTCCCCCTTTTTACACATTGCGGCAGGCAGATTCCCCATTTTTACACATAGCGGCAGATTCCCCATTTTTACACATTGTGGCAGGCAGTCCCAAGAAAGAAAGAAAGAAAGAAAGAAAGAAAGAAAGAAAGAAAGAAGAATTATACTTACCCTCTCCGCTGGCTCAGGCTCCTCGGTGCAGCTTCTGACGATTCCCGGGCGGTAGAGAAGGAGGAAGAGTGAGGTGGACGAGGGAGCCGCAGCAGCGCTGTGTTATTGGTGGAGGCGCTGCTGCTGCTGCCCCTCTGCTTCACTATAGGCTGTTCTCGGAAGACAGCCTATAGTGAAGCAGAGGGGCAGCAGCAGCAGCGCCTCCACTAGTAACAAAGCGCTGCTGCGGCTCCCTCCTCCACCTCCGTCCTCCTCCTTCCCCCGTCCGTGCAGCTGCTCCTCTCCTCTCCGTGCGGCTGTGTGCTGCGGGCAGCGGTTGCCCGCAGCACACAGCGGCATGTAATGAGTCAGTTTGACTTATTACATGCTTTGGGCCCCTGGACAGAGGCGGGCCCCAGTGCAACGCACTGGTTGCACTGGCGGTAGTTCCGCCTCTGACAGTACCCTACAGTGCCAGATACACATTGCCTCGCAGTGCCAGATACACATTGCCCCACAGTGCCAGATACACATTGCCTCACAGTGCCAGATACACAGCACCCCACAGTGCCAGATACACACTACCCCACAGTGCCAGATACACAGTACCCCACAGTGCCAGATACACATTGCCTCACAGTGCCAGATACACATTGCCTCACAGTGCCAGATACACATTGCCCCACAGTGCCAGATACACACTACCCCACAGTGCCAGTTACACATTGCCTCACAGTGCCAGATACACATTGCCCCACAGTGCCAGATACACATTGCCCCACAGTGCCAGTTACACATTGCCTCACAGTGCCAGATACACATTGCCCCACAGTGCCAGATACACACTACCCCACAGTGCCAGTTACACATTGCCTCACAGTGCCAGATACACATTACCCCACAGTGCCAGATACACATTGCCCCACAGTGCCAGATACACACTACCCCACAGTGCCAGTTACACATTGCCTCACAGTGCCAGATACACATTACCCCACAGTGCCAGATACACATTGCCTCACAGTGCCAGTTACACATTACCTCACAGTGCCAGATACACAGTACCCCACAGTGCCAGATACACAGTGCCCCACAGTGCAAGATACACAGTACCCTACAGTGCCAGATACACATTGCCCTACAGTGCCAGATACACATTACCCCACAGTGCCAGATACACATTGCCTCACAGTGCCAGATACACATTGCCCCACAGTGCCAGATACACACTACCCCACAGTGCCAGTTACACATTGCCTCACAGTGCCAGATACACATTGCCCCACAGTGCCAGATACACACTACCCCACAGTGCCAGTTACACATTGCCTCACAGTGCCAGATACACATTACCCCACAGTGCCAGATACACATTGCCTCACAGTGCCAGTTACACATTACCTCACAGTGCCAGATACACAGTACCCCACAGTGCCAGATACACAGTGCCCCACAGTGCAAGATACACAGTACCCTACAGTGCCAGATACACAGTGCCCTACAGTGCCAGATACACAGTGCCCCACAGTGCCAGATACACAGTACCCTACAGTGCCAGATACACAGTGCCCTACAGTGCCAGATACACAGTACCCTACAGTGCCAGATACACAGTGCCCTACAGTGCCAGATACACATTACCCCACAGTGCCAGATACACATTGCCCCACAGTGTCAGATACACAATACCCCACAGTGCCAGATACACAGTGCCCCACAGTGCCAGAAACACAGTACCCAACAGTGCCAGCTACACAGTACCCCACAGTGCCAGCTACACAGTACCCTATAGTGCCAGATACACATTACTCTACAGTGCCAGATACACTGCCTTCCACACACACACACACACACATAGATACACGCACAGATACACATACACACTTTCTCACTCACGCTCCTTCAACATACCATCTGGATGGCTGGATCTGTAGCAGTTTCTGTCCTCTTCAGCCTGGTCCCGTGTAGCTCCGCCCCTCGGCGTCATGTATCTCTGCCCCTTTTTTGTCCAGAGCCCAGGACACGGACGGACACTGCAGGGGGGTAGGGGGAAGCTTCAAGCTGCCAAAGCCGCTGCCTGTCAAACAGTGTGACAGGCGCAGCAGGGGGGCCCGGCGCAGCAGCAGCAGCTCAGCACAGGGATGCAGAGTAGGGAGAGCGCCTCTACAGCCTGGCAGCTACCTGCACTGCATCCCTTTGCTGTGCGGGTAGCGCCGGGCCTGGTTATAGGCTCCTCACCTAGAAGACGCAGTCCCTCCATTGGTTACCTGTGTTCTACCGTATTCAATATATAATACTGTTCCTCACACACAAGGCCATTCACCATATTATACCAACGTACATCACTTCACTTATCTCATAATATCTCCCTACCCGACCTCTCCGCTCTGCACAAGATCTGCGTCTCCCATCCACACTCATTACTCGCTCCCATGCACCATTACAGGACTTTGGGGTCTATGTATCACCATGTGATAAACTCGACCACACTCACACTGCGATAAGTGAGTGGATCGCAGGGATGTATCAATTATCGCGATGACTCTCCGCAGCATCTTCGGGGGAATTTTTCATAAAAAAATACCCCAATGTCCTGCTGTGCATGTGCTGCCACCCGTTGCTACCACCGGGCCCCCCCTCCTTCCATCGCTACTACCCCCATGCCGCAAAAAGGAGCCGGTGTCCGCTGTTCCAGGAGGCTGCCGGGCGCTGAGTCTTTCTTCTGCGCTGTGACTGCCGGTGCTGTAGAGTGAGCTGCCGTTTTACAGCGTCACTTTACTGCACCAGGGGTCACAACACAGCACATGGAGGTCCAGCGCCCGGAAGCCCTCACCGGAGCACCGATCACCGGCTCCTAGGACGGGTAATTATGGGGGTTTTACACTGTGAACAGTTTGTGCGTCCCCACACAACTTTCTCTGCCAGGGGCATTCTAAGTGTGGGAAATGCCATGTGAGTTACTAAAAAAAAGTTAATGAACCCCTTCAGTGGCGGGTTTTACAAAAAAGGACACACCTCCCATGGCGAGTTTTTACATTTTGGGAGTGCGGGGGTTAAAGTACAGGGGGGAGGGTGCAGGGGGGTGATTTCCAGTGTCAGTGCTGATGCAAAAAACCCTAAAGCAGTGGGGTTTATAGCTAAAAAAAAAAGTACACACCAAGCATGGTGTGTATTTTATTCCTGGGGTGCAGGGGTTAAGTGCAAGGAGGGGGGACCGGGGGCGGGGGGGTAGTAAGTGCAAGTGGGGTGGTGAGCAGGCAGGGATTGCCCGCGTCTGCGTCCAGGAATCAGCAATAGGAGCCCGGCTTATGCTGATTCCTGGGCGCCGTCACGCTGCATGGTTGTCCCCGGGGAATCAGTCAGTAGCATGCCCGTAACTTGCTGGCTACCCCGGAAGATTTCCGGACACACCTCAGAAGGGGTAAAAGAGTTTGGAGCATACCCTGTACATTCAGTGATACCAAAATAATGTGAAAAGGGTCTGAAAGGAGAAAGCATCCTTTTTCACATTATTAACATTATTTGTACTAAAATAAATAGGCCCCTTTATCCGGGCTGTGCCCACTCTGTGGAATGCCCTCCCACCCACAATAAGACTTACCTCTAGTCTCCGAACTTTTAAACGTTCCCTGAAAACTCATCTCTTCAGACAAGCCTATCACATTCCAGACCCACCCACATAACCTTCAGTGCTTCCCTATCTAATTACATCCTCTCTGTACAGTATACATAACATCACATATTCTCTCTTTCTTCACTCATCCTCCTGACCCCAGGCCAACATCACTGTGTGACCATATCATACAGCCCATTAGGAGCCTCTGCAATCTGGTGGACCATTATACAATAGATAGCATCTATCCTTGTGTATCAATGACTATTTCGCTATACAGTGTAAGCTTGCGAGCAGGGCCCTCCTACCTCTATGTCTCTATAGAGTGTAAGCTGTGAGCAGGGCCCTCCTTCCGCTATGTCTCTATAGAGTGTAAACTTGCGAGCAGGGCCTTCCTACCTCTATGTCTCTATATAGTGTAAGCTGTGAGCAGGGCCTTCCTACCTCTATGTCTCTATAGAGTGTAAGCTGTGAGCAGGGCCCTCCAACCTCTATGTCTCTATAGAGTGTAAGCTTGTGAGCAGGGCCCTCCTACCTCTATGTCTCTATACAGTGTAAGCTGTGAGCAGGGCCTTCCTACCTCTATGTCTCTATAGAGTGTAAACTGTGAGCAGGACCCTCCTACCTCTATGTCTCTATAGAGTGTAAGCTGTGAGCAGGGCCCTCCTACCTCTATGTCTCTATAGAGTGTAAGCTGTGAGCAGGGCCCTCCTACCGCTATGTCTCTATAGAGTGTAAGCTGCGAGCAGGACCCTCCTACCTCTATGTCTCTATAGAGTGTAAGCTGTGAGCAGGGCCCTCCTACCTCTATGTCTCTATACAGTGTAAGCTGTGAGCAGGGCCCTCCTACCTCCATGTCTCTATAGAGTGTAAGCTGTGAGCAGGGCCCTCCTACCTCTATGTCTCTATACAGTGTAAGCTGTGAGCAGGGCCCTCCTCCCTCTATGTCTCTATACAGTGTAAGCTGCGAGCAGGGCCCTCCTACCTCTATGTCTCTATACAGTGTAAGCTGTGAGCAGGGCCCTCCTACCTCTATGTCTCTATAGAGTGTAAGCTGCGAGCAGGGCCCTCCTACCTCTATGTCTCTATACAGTGTAAGCTGTGAGCAGGGCCCTCCTACCTCCATGTCTCTATAGAGTGTAAGCTGTGAGCAGGGCCCTCCTCCCTCTATGTCTCTATACAGTGTAAGCTGCGAGCAGGGCCCTCCTACCTCTATGTCTCTATACAGTGTAAGCTGCGAGCAGGGCCCTCCTACCTCTATGTCTCTATAGAGTGTAAGCTGTGAGCAGGGCCTTCCTACCTCTATGTCTCTATACAGTGTAAGCTGTGAGCAGGGCCCTCCTACCTCTATGTCTCTATACAGTGTAAGCTGTGAGCAGGGCCCTCCTACCTCTATGTCTCTATACAGTGTAAGCTGTGAGCAGGGCCCTCCTACCTCCATGTCTCTATAGAGTGTAAGCTTGTGAGCAGGGCCCTCCTACCGCTATGTCTCTATACAGTGTAAGCTGTGAGCAGGGCTCTCCTACCTCTATGTCTCTATACAGTGTAAGCTGTGAGCAGGGCCCTCCTCCCTCTATGTCTCTATACAGTGTAAGCTGTGAGCAGGGCCCTCCTACCTCTATGTCTCTATAGAGTGTAAGCTGTGAGCAGGGCCCTCCTACCTCTATGTCTCTATACAGTGTAAGCTGTGAGCAGAGCCTTCCTACCTCTATGGGGTATATTTACTAAAAATCGTATTTTTCCGAATGAGGTTAAAGTTCAATCACGAATGACATCGAAAGTGTAAAATTGCAACTTTTTGAATTTATTACGACTAATTTACTAAGCTGTCGTATTCTGCTTTTTCGTTTTTACCGATGTCGATGTCATTCGTATTTTTTGGCAGTGTTTTACGTGAGTGAATTGTAAAACACTGCCGACTTTAACACAATGAATCTCGGCCGGATCTGTGAGATCCGTGCTGGGCTTCATTGTGCACCTTTCGTAAAAAATAAAACATTGTTAAAAAAATAAAAAATAAAATGCGTGGGGTCCCCCCTCCTAAGCAAAACCAGCCTCGGGCTCTTTGAGCCGGTCCTGGTTGAAAAAATATGGGGGGAAAATTGACCGGGGTTCCCCCATATTTAATCAACCAGCACCGGGCTCTGCGCCTGGTCCTGGTTCCCAAAATACGGGGGACAAAAAGCGTAGGGGTCCCCCGTATTTCTGAAACCAGCACCGGGCTCCACTAGCCAGATACATAATGCCACAGCCGGGGGACACTTTTATATTGGTCCCTGCGGCCCTGGCATTACATACCCAACTAGTCACCCCTGGCCGGGGTACCCTGGAGGAGTGGGGGCCCCTTCAATCAAGGGGTCCCCCCCCTCCAGCCACCCAAGGGCCAGGGGTGAAGCCCGAGGCTGTCCCCCCCCAACCAAGGGCGGCGGATGGGGGGCTGATAGCCTTTTTGTCAAAATTTGAATATTGTTTTTAGTAGCAGTACTACAAGTCCCAGCAAGCCTCCCCCGCAAGCTGGTACTTGGAGAACCACAAGTACCAGCATGCGGTGGAAAACCGGGCCCGCTGGTACCTGTAGTACTACTACTAAAAAAATACCCCAATAAAAACAGAAGACACACGCCTTGAAAGTAAAAGTTTAATTCATACATCCACACCTCCATACATACATACTTACCTATGTTCACACGAGGGTCGGTCCTCTTCTCCATGTAGAATCCATGGGGTACCTGTTGGAAAAAATATACTCACATAATCCAGTGTAGGTCCTCTTCTTTTCTATTTGTAATCCACGTACTTTGCAAAATAAAAAAACGGACACCCGACCACGCACTGAAAGGGGCCCCATGTTTTTACATGGGACCCCTTTCCCCGACTGCCAGGAACCCCCCCTGACTTCTGTCTAAGAGGGTTCCTTCAGCCAATCAGGGAGCGCCACGTTGTGGCACCCTCCTGATTGGCTGTGTGCTCCTGTAGTGTATGTCAGGCAGCACACGGCAGTGATACAATGTAGCGCCTATGCACTCCATTGTAACCAATGGTGGGAACTTTGTGGTCAGCGGTTGACCGAAAGTAACCTCACCGCTGACCACACAAAGTTCCCACCATTGGTTACAATGGAGCGCATAGGCGCTACATTGTATCACTGCCGTGTGCTGCCTGACATACACTACAGGAGCACACAGCCAATCAGGAGGGTGCCACAACGTGGCGCTCCCTGATTGGCTGAAGGAACCCTCTTAGACAGAAGTCAGGGGGGGTTCCTGGCAGTCGGGGAAAGGGGTCCCATGTAAAAACATGGGGCCCCTTTCAGTGCGTGGTCGGGTGTCCGTTTTTTTATTTTGCAAAGTACGTGGATTACAAATAGAACAGAAGAGGACCGATCTACACTGGATTATGTGAGTAGAATTTTTCCAACAGGTACCCCATGGATTCTACATGGAGAAGAGGACCGACCCTCGTGTGAACATAGGTAAGTATGTATGTTTGGAGGTGTGGATGTATGAATTAAACTTTTACTTTCAAGGTGTGTGTCTTCTGTTTTTATTGGGGTATTTTTTTAGTAGTAGTACTACAGGTACCAGCGGGCCCGGTTTTCCACCGCATGCTGGTACTTGTGGTTCTCCAAGTACCAGCTTGCGGGGGAGGCTTGCTGGGACTTGTAGTACTGCTACTAAAAACAATATTCAAATTTGACAAAAAGGCTATCAGCCCCCCATCCGCCGCCCTTGGATGGGGGGGACAGCCTCGGGCTTCACCCCTGGCCCTTGGGTGGCTGGAGGGGGGGGACCCCTTGATTGAAGGGGCCTCCACTCCTCCAGGGTACCCTGGCCAGGGGTGACTAGTTGGGTATGTAATGCCAGGGCCGCAGGGACCAATATAAAAGTGTCCCCCGGCTGTGGCATTATGTATCTGGCTAGTGGAGCCCGGTGCTGGTTTCAGAAATACGGGGGACCCCTACGCTTTTTGTCCCCCGTATTTTTGGAACCAGGACCAGGCGCAGAGCCCGGTGCTGGTTGATTAAATATGGGGGATCCCCGGTCAATTTTTTCCCCATATTTTTTCAACCAGGACCGGCTTAAAGAGCCCGAGGCTGGTTTTGCTTAGGAGAGGGGACCCCACGCATTTTTTTTTGTCAAATTTAACTCTTTCCCACCCCTTCCCAATGATAAACATGCACGGATCTCATGGATCCGTGCATGCCTATCAGAACACGGTAAAAAAAAGCAGGTCTGTTTTATTTTAGCACTTTTTCACGATTGGTATTTTTTCACGGCAGTGTTTGGCTATTGTCGGCAGAGTTTGTGAATTACACTTTTTAGTAAATGACCGTGTTCTACCAAATTACAGGCGAATTTGACCGATGGTGTATTCATTCGTATTTCTTTACTTGGACTTCCAAAAAAATACGAATGCCCTCATCACTGCCGTGATTTGAGTTTAGTAAATTCCCGAGATGACACTTTGAAGAAAAAACACCATATCGGTCAAAATCGGGACATTAGTAAATATAACCCTATGTCTCTATAGAGTGTAAGCTTGTGAGCAGGGCCTTCCTACCTCTATGTCTCTATAGAGTGTAAGCTGTGAGCAGGGCCCTCCTACCTCTATGTCTCTATAGAGTGTAAGCTTGCAAGCAGGGCCTTCCTACCTCTATGTCTCTATAGAGTGTAAGCTGTGAGCAGGGCCCTCCTACCTCCATGTCTCTATAGAGTGTAAGCTGTGAGCAGGGCCCTCCTACCTCTATGTTTCTATAGAGTGTAAGCTTGTGAGCAGGGCTCTCCTACCTCTATGTCTCTATAGAGTGTAAGCTGTGAGCAGGGCCCTCCTACCTCTATGTCTCTATACAGTGTAAGCTGTGAGCAGGGCCCTCCTCCCTCTATAGAGTGTAAGCTGTGAGCAGGGCCTTCCTACCTCTATGTCTCTATACAGTGTAAGCTTGTGAGCAGGGCCTTCCTACCTCTATGTCTCTATACAGTGTAAGCTTGTGAGCAGGGCCTTCCTACCTCTATGTCTCTATAGAGTGTAAGCTTGTGAGCAGGGCCCTCCTACCTCTGTGTCTCTATACAGTGTAAGCTGTGAGCAGGGCCCTCCTACCTCTATGTCTCTATAGAGTGTAAGCTGTGAGCAGGGCCCTCCTACCTCTATGTCTCTATACAGTGTAAGCTGTGAGCAGGGCCCTCCTACCTCTATAGAGTGTAAGCTGTGAGCAGGGCCCTCCTACCTCTATGTCTCTATAGAGTGTAAGCTGTGAGCAGAGCCTTCCTACCTCTATGTCTCTATAGAGTGTAAGCTGTGAGCAGGGCCCTCCTACCTCTATGTCTCTATACAGTGTAAGCTGTGAGCAGGGCCCTCCTACCTCTATGTCTCTATACAGTGTAAGCTGTGAGCAGGGCCCTCCTACCTCTATGTCTCTATAGAGTGTAAGCTGTGAGCAGGGCCCTCCTACCTCTATGTCTCTATACAGTGTAAGCTGTGAGCAGGGCCCTCCTACCTCTATAGAGTGTAAGCTGTGAGCAGGGCCCTCCTACCTCTATGTCTCTATAGAGTGTAAGCTGTGAGCAGAGCCTTCCTACCTCCATGTCTCTATAGAGTGTAAGCTGTGAGCAGGGCCCTCCTACCTCTATCTCTCTATAGAGTGTAAGCTTGTGAGCAGGGCCCTCCTACCTCCATGTCTCTATAGAGTGTAAGCTGTGAGCAGGGCCCTCCTACCTCCATGTCTCTATAGAGTGTAAGCTGTGAGCAGAGACCTCCTACCTCTATGTCTCTATAGAGTGTAAGCTGTGAGCAGGGCCCTCCTACCTCTATGTCTCTATAGAGTGTAAGCTGTGAGCAGGGCCCTCCTACCTCTATGTCTCTATACAGTGTAAGCTGTGAGCAGGGCCTTCCTACCTCTATGTCTCTATACAGTGTAAGCTGTGAGCAGGGCCCTCCTACCTCTATGTCTCTATAGAGTGTAAGCTTGTGAGCAGGGCCCTCCTACCTCTATGTCTCTATAGAGTGTAAGCTGTGAGCAGGGCCCTCCTACCTCTATGTCTCTATAGAGTGTAAGCTGTGAGCAGGGCCCTCCTACCTCCATGTCTCTATAGAGTGTAAGCTGTGAGCAGGGCCCTCCTACCTCTATGTCTCTATAGAGTGTAAGCTGTGAGCAGGGCCTTCTTACCTCTATGTCTCTATAGAGTGTAAGCTGTGAGTAGGGCCCTCCTACCTCTATGTCTCTATAGAGTGTAAGCTGTGAGCAGGGCCCTCCTACCTCTATGTCTCTATAGAGTGTAAGCTGTGAGTAGGGCCCTCCTACCTCTATGTCTCTATAGAGTGTAAGCTGTGAGCAGGGCCCTCCTACCTCTATCTCTCTATAGAGTGTAAGCTTGTGAGCAGGGCCCTCCTACCTCCATGTCTCTATAGAGTGTAAGCTGTGAGCAGGGCCCTCCTACCTCCATGTCTCTATAGAGTGTAAGCTGTGAGCAGAGACCTCCTACCTCTATGTCTCTATAGAGTGTAAGCTGTGAGCAGGGCCCTCCTACCTCTATGTCTCTATAGAGTGTAAGCTGTGAGCAGGGCCCTCCTACCTCTATGTCTCTATACAGTGTAAGCTGTGAGCAGGGCCTTCCTACCTCTATGTCTCTATACAGTGTAAGCTGTGAGCAGGGCCCTCCTACCTCTATGTCTCTATACAGTGTAAGCTGTGAGCAGGGCCCTCCTACCTCCATGTCTCTATAGAGTGTAAGCTTGTGAGCAGGGCCCTCCTACCTCTATGTCTCTATAGAGTGTAAGCTGTGAGCAGGGCCCTCCTACCTCTATGTCTCTATAGAGTGTAAGCTGTGAGCAGGGCCCTCCTACCTCCATGTCTCTATAGAGTGTAAGCTGTGAGCAGGGCCCTCCTACCTCTATGTCTCTATACAGTGTAAGCTGTGAGCAGGGCCCTCCTACCTCTATGTCTCTATAGAGTGTAAGCTGTGAGCAGGGCCTTCCTACCTCTATGTCTCTATAGAGTGTAAGCTGTGAGTAGGGCCCTCCTACCTCCATGTCTCTATAGAGTGTAAGCTGTGAGCAGGGCCCTCCTACCTCCATGTCTCTATAGAGTGTAAGCTGTGAGTAGGGCCCTCCTACCTCCATGTCTCTATAGAGTGTAAGCTGTGAGCAGGGCCTTCCTACCTCTATGTCTCTATAGAGTGTAAGCTGTGAGCAGGGCCTTCCTACCTCTATGTCTCTATACAGTGTAAGCTGTGAGCAGAGCCCTCCTACCTCTATGTCTCTATACAGTGTAAGCTGTGAGCAGGGCCCTCCTACCTCTATGTCTCTATACAGTGTAAGCTGTGAGCAGGGCCCTCCTACCTCTATGTCTCTATACAGTGTAAGCTGTGAGCAGGGCCCTCCAACCTCTATGTCTCTATACAGTGTAAGCTGTGAGCAGGGCCCTCCTACCTCTGTCTGTCTGTTATTACTCAGTGTTGTTTTATCATTGTGTCCAGTTGTAAAGTGTAATGGAACTAGCTGCGCTCAATAAGAAACTGATAATAAATAAGATGCAGACTATTGCTTATTCATGTTCTGCAGTTTGTTTATGATTATTGTTAAACCACTTAACACGCATCATCAGACCACATATGACCCCCCCCCCCCCCTACACACACACACACACACACACACACACACACACACACACACACACACTCTGTGTCCCCAGTTTTAAACGAGGAGATCCGTTCTGTAGATGTGCACAATATAATATATATATATAAAAAATACTTTTCAAACTTTAGCAAATTAAACCCCCCGATATGAACGGTTTTGAAGGGAAAAATCGTCTGGTTAAATGATTGAAACCTTGTGATTACAGAGCCGCTGACCGTGGCCCTCATTCAGCTTCAGTCATTAATCTGCTAAAATCGCTTTTCCGGCAGCGCACATGCGCGGGTATTGACACTGTGACTACATGCCGGAAGGATGCGATCGCAATGTGAGCGATTTCAGCGATGTTATTACCACTGCATCGCTGGGCGGTAACATCTGGGCGGCCTCGCACGCGAGTCTGGAGCTGAATGATTGCCAATGTTTGTTACCACAATTCCTCGGGATCAGTATCTGACTCATCTTCGTGTTCTGCTTCTTCTTTGTGCTACGATGTGGTTTACATTCCCGAGGGACTGCATCACTTCTGCGGTTACATTTGCTGTAACGATCGCAGATTCAAGTCCTGCAACGCGATAACCATTTATACAGGACATAAATGTGTCCAAGTGGTTGACAGACTGGTCTAAAGGCATCTCATCTTTGTGCCACAATACGGTGTTTCCTTTCACCAGTATGTCATACCATGTACAAATATGTAATACCCCTATGCAAGGTATTGTGGCTGACACTGTGCATCCTGCTACCCAGGCAGACCACAATTCCCAGCAAGTTCAGCGGCTGCTCAAGAGGTCAAATGGTCTGAGTCAGGGGGTAAGGTGAGTGACAGTTGGAAGTGAGTGACAGTTGGAAGCAAGTGACAGTTGGAAGCGAATGACAGTTGGAAGCGAGTGACAGTTGGAAGCGAGTGACAGTTGGTCGGGGCAGAGTCTGGGCTAACAGGGCCGGAGTGGACCTGCGCTGCTGAGTGATGAGGACGGCTATTCAGAAGAGATGAGAGGAGGGTGTCAGGAGTCTACCCACATCGCCTGCCCTTTGTCAGGGTAAAATATCACTTTTGAAGTGATATTTGTATTAGCGAGGCACAATGAATTCTAAAAAAAATGTGAAACATAAAGGTGAGAATTGAAAACTAAAAATTCTCACTTCACAATTTTTTCATGATGAATAAGCCTCTAGGGCCGCTAGAGCTACTGTACAGGGGAAGTTCAGCTGCCCTTCAGGCCATACAGTATACAGTATCACTTATCCGGAAGTTTGGACCAAGGATTGATGGTAGAAATCAACTGTTATTTGTTCAACCCAAAACCCGGGTTTTCCTCAGATAAGTGCACCAACACCCCGGTGGCCTGCTCAGTGTTACAGTTAGGAAATGACATTAATCATTTAATAATACCTGTATTTAGTGTGAACAATTTGTCTTACATTGCTGTGTATTGTTAGTAAGTAGCTGTAAGTGGGGGTAAGAGATATAAAGTGGGCTAGTAGTAACTATGAAATAGATTAAAGAAAGAGTAAAGAGTATGGAAATATCTATTAAATACTAATCCTTTCTTCTGGTATCTTGTTTTCCTCAGAGAAGGAGACGTGTTTACCTGTGTTACTATACCTACCCCCAGTGGTGCAAGTAGACATTATTTCTTAGTGGTACTGATAGTAAAAATGGGTGTGGTCATGTGTCATGAGGGGGTGTGGTCGCACGAAACTAGGGGAGTGGCTACATGACAATAAGGGCATGGCCACATTATGCCACACACCATAATGCTCCTTACACATTATGCCAAACACTGTAATGCCATTTACACATTATGCCACACACTATAATGCCTTACATATTATACCATACAACCGTAATGTCCATTACACATTATGCCACACACTGTAATGCGTATTACACATTATGCCACACACCATGGTGCCTTACATATTATACCATACACTGTAATGCCCATTACACATATGCCACACACTGTAATGCCCATTACACATTATGTCACATACCGTAATGCCCATTACACATTATGCCACACACTGTAATGCGTATTACACATTATGCCACACACCATGGTGCCTTACATATTATACCATACACTGTAATGCTCATTACACATATGCCACACACCGTAACACCCATTACACATTATGCCACACACTGTAATACCCAGTACACATTATGCCGCACACTGTAATGCGTGTTACACATTATGACACACACTATAATGCCTTACATATTATACCATACACCATAATGCCCATTACACATTATGCCACACACTGTAATGCCCATTACACATTATGCCACACACTGTAACACCCATTACACATTATGCCACACACTGTAATGCCCATTACACATTATGCCACACACTGTAACACCCATTACACATTATGCCACACACTGTAATGCCCATTACACATTATGCCACACACTGTAATGCGTATTACACATTATGCCACACACCATAATGCCCATTACACTTTATGCCACACACCATAATGCCTATTACATATTATGCCACACACACTTATGCCACTGACACCATTTTATGTCCCACACACAAAAATGCCCCTTATAAATTATATTCCGGCGGTGGGTTGGTGGTACTGCGTACCCCCACCATATTTCTTAATGGCACTCCATACCACCCTACTTTCAGTACTGCCTACCCCTGAAAAGCGCACTGCGCATGTTGTAACGGCAATGTAAGACCCAGTACAATACAGCCTCTTTATTGGGCGGCCCAGTTACTGTGTGTGGTGATTGGGGACCAGCTGCCTCTTTGCTGTAGTAGGAACACAGGGGGGTGATTCAGAGCTGATCGGTAGGCTGATAATTTTGCTGTCCTGCCAGCAGATAGTCGCCGCCTCCAGGGGGAGTGTAAATTCACTGTGCAAGTGTGCGATCCCATGTGTACGCCGAGCTGCTAAATTCACTGTGTGCAGTGTGTGCGCAGCCCAGGACTTACTCCTACAGCGCGATCAGAACAGGCTGACCGGGGCCGGAGCTGATGTCACACACCCGCCCTGACAACGCTTGGGAACGCCTGTGTTTTCCTCAGTTGTCATCCACAAGCAGCCTCCTCCTGTCAACCACCATGCGAATGCCTGCGCAAACTGAATTTTTGCACCACCCCGTCGCTGACCGGCGATGCCCTTTGTTGCTGTACGACGCGTGCGCGCGCATTGCGGTGCATACGCAGTTAGCACACCAGCGATCAGATCACAATGACCCCCATAGAAGCCACAGGAAGGACGACCCTGGTGAGAAGGTCTGCAGTCACTAACGGTCACCAAGCGCTCACAATTAGGGGCATTACACTAAGTGCAAGGAACAATTCCTATGATGATATCTCCGCAGCGCGGGAATCTGAGGCACTCCATCATAGTGCACGCGTCTTACCGGCTCCGGGAACCTCCTGCGACGCATCACAGCTGATGTCTCACAGACTTAACACTTTCTACACGTTCCGGAAAGAGGTTCACGTGTACCGTGGGTGTCTTTCATAAGTACTGACAACCGATTAAGGCCCCCATACATCTGGAGGCTGTTCACCTGCCAGCACCGCCGATCGGCAGCCATCGATGATCCATCGGGGAAATGAACCATGTTAAAAATCCCAGAGTTGCAGATCCCGACGTCATTGTTTGGGATTAAGGATTTTGGTTTTTTAAACATACTTAATATTCCCATTTCCCCAATCCAGCCATTAGGAGGCCGGAATATAGCGCCAATATGTCTCAGATGTGTGGGGGCCATTAGACGACGCAGGTAGTAATGTGTAAAGTCTCTGGATAATTCCAGACGCGAGTTCTGTTGGAGGACTACATCACCCAGCAACAGGCTCTAACTACGGCATCCACATGGGGTGAAAAAGGCTCTTGAAATTTTTTTTTAAGGACCCTCACCAGCACATTGCACGTCACATCTATATTTCCAAGGACCCAGTTATGTGTCGCCTACAGCAGCCGTCTCTCCTTTCCTCCTCTTCCCTATACCAGAGACGTACATCCTCCCCCGATCGCTGGGTGCAGGGTCACTGGCACCCCCTATCTACGGGGCCAGTAACCAGAGCTGGGTACACCCCTATACAATAGTGGGCCCAGTCACATGATAACGGATGTAGGGGCTGACCGCTCTCTATGAGTGTATACAGGACCGCGGCAGGAGTTGGGATCAGCAGGTAATATTTATCTGCCCGACCTCCGGCTCTCATAGACGCCTGTGCGCCGAGCTATATCTAGCGGTGTGTATGATACGGGGACAGGCAGGGTACACAGCAACTGGGGGATCTGGAGCATTTACCCGCAAAGGGGTGTACCGGGCCAGTTCCTCCAGATCGGGTGTGGATCGTTGGGTCGACAGTGACTATAAACATAGAATGTGTCGGCAGATAAGAACCACTTGGCCCATCTAGTCTGCCCCTTTTTTTATCCTTTAGGTAATCTCAACCCTATTTGATCCTTATTCCTGTGTAAGGATATTCATATGCCTATCCCAAGCATGTTTACATTGCTCTACTGTCTTACCCTCTACCACCTCTGATGGGAGGCTATTCCACTTATCCACTACCCTTTCTGTGAGGTAATGTTTCCTCAGATTTCCCCTGGACCTCCCCCCTCAGTCTCTATCATGTCCTCGTGTACTATTACTTCTCTTCATTTGTAGAATGTTTCCTGACTAGGTTGACATGGAAAAAGGTCGACATGAGTTTTTATATTTTTTTGGTGTCGTTTTGTTCGTAAAGTGACCGGGAACCCCAATTAGTGCACCGTGTCCCCTCGCATGGCTCGCTACGGTCGCTATGCTTCGGGCAAGGTGTTCGCTCTGCTACCGCTGCGCTCGGCTCAGGTTACTATTCCCAATCGCAGTCCACGTGGATTGTAAAGTATGAAAAAGCTCAAAAAAATAAAAAAGTGTGTAAAACCAATGTCGACCTTTTCATGCGTCAGCCTTTGCCATGTTGACCTAATGAGTGTCGACCTAGAGACCCATCTCTCTCTGGTATATCCCAGGGGACATCCTCTTGTACAGTACACACATTATACCGCTATTCGGACGCGCATCCGGCGAATGCGCACGGCATCTAACAGTGCTGGGAGGAGAGCCGGGGGCGGCCCAGCTGCTCGGGGCACACCCCCAAAATGACAAAAATGGAGGTTGTGCGGCGAGACCCCACCCCCTCCTACCGAGGAACCATCCCCTTTTTTGGTCCCGCTTTGGAGTCTTCGGATGTCGGAAGGTAGGTACACATAGAAGCCTCAGGACGCAGGGTGGGATCATCTGCTTCCAGATCAGAGCATTTCACCTGGCACACACCACATGACTACATTTACTGAGGGCAGCGTACCTCACCGATACGCCTTTCACCCGGGAAATTGCCGGGTATAGCCAGGTCCTGAGCTGGCTCCACACCCACAGGCGTTTCTCTAATGGAAGCAGTGTTTGCTGCACACAGGCCCCTAGGTCTGCACCCATATAGTATACTTACCCCTCCGGAGACCGGCGGCGGCGGCCCTGCAGTATGGGCACAAATCACTCGGAAAATGGCCGACGCGGACATTTCTGAATGAATTGTGCATGCGCACTGGAGGTGTCCCCGGGAACTAGGTGCGGGCACCATATTCCCGGAGACCTGCGCATTATGCCAGAGTCTACCAGCTGCCGGAGAGGAGGGGGTCTGCAATGGAGGCTGCATGCGGGTCCCTCCTGTCCTCACCCCAGGGTTATTCCCAGGACCGATACAGATAAAGTGTGGTGTGAGAGGGAGACGAGGGTTTCCCCACCCATCCTACATTACTCAATGAGCTCCTTCCTTCATACCCCATCACACCGAGGCACGGGCCTGGAAGACACCCTGGGACTGACCAGATCACTGACCGGCACACAAAACCAGGATGGACACTGTCACATCGATGGCTGACAACACGGGTGAGTGCATGATGGTTATCCTGGCTCATACCCAGGATCTAGGTCTCACAGGGGAAGGATTAGCAGAAATAGTGCCCGCAGGAGACCCGCCGCCTTCTCCAAAAATGCTGATGGGGGCACAATAACAAAAACCACAGCACTATGAGGTATAGGGCCAGGAAGAGGGGGGAATAGAAGTGGGCAAGGTGTGGTGCCAGTGGGTGGTGGTAAGTGGGGATGTTATAGTTGATGAGGTGTGGTGCCAGTGGGTGGTGGTAAGTGGGGATGTTATAGTTGATGAGGTGTGGTGCCAGTGGGTGGTGGTAAGTGGGGATGTTATAGTTGATGAGGTGTGGTGCCAGTGGGTGGTGGTAAGGGGGGGTTATAGTCGATGAGGTGTGGTGCCAGTGGGTGGTGGTAAGTGTGGGGGGGTTATACTTGATGAGGTATGATGCCAGTGGGTGGTGGTAAGTGGGGGGGTTATAGTCGATGAGGTGTGGTGGTAAGTGGGGGGTTATAGTCAATGAGGTGTGATGCCAGTGGGTGGTGGTAAGTGGGGGGTTATAGTCAATGAGGTGTGATGCCAGTGGGTGGTGGTAAGTGGGGGGGTTATAGTCGATGAGGTGTGGTGCCAGTGGGTGGTGGTAAGTGGGGGGTTATAGTCAATGAGGTGTGATGCCAGTGGGTGGTGGTAAGTGGGGGGTTATAGTCAATGAGGTGTGATGCCAGTGGGTGGTGGTAAGTGTGGGGGGGTTATACTTGATGAGGTGTGATGCCAGTGGGTGGTGGTAAGTGGGGGGGTTATAGTTGATGAGGTGTGGTGCCAGTGGGTGGTGATAAGTGGGGGGGTTATAGTCGATCAGGTGTGATGCCAGTGGGTGGTGGTAAGTGGGGGGGTTATAGTCGATGAGGTGTGGTGCCAGTGGGTGGTGGTAAGGGGGGGTTATAGTCGATGAGGTGTGGTGCCAGTGGGTGGTGGTAAGTGTGGGGGGGTTATACTTGATGAGGTATGATGCCAGTGGGTGGTGGTAAGTGGGGGGGTTATAGTCGATGAGGTGTGGTGCCAGTGGGTGGTGGTAAGTGGGGGGTTATAGTCAATGAGGTGTGATGCCAGTGGGTGGTGGTAAGTGGGGGGTTATAGTCAATGAGGTGTGATGCCAGTGGGTGGTGGTAAGTGGGGGGGTTATAGTCGATGAGGTGTGGTGCCAGTGGGTGGTGGTAAGTGGGGGGTTATAGTCAATGAGGTGTGATGCCAGTGGGTGGTGGTAAGTGGGGGGTTATAGTCAATGAGGTGTGATGCCAGTGGGTGGTGGTAAGTGTGGGGGGGTTATACTTGATGAGGTGTGATGCCAGTGGGTGGTGGTAAGTGGGGGGGTTATAGTTGATGAGGTGTGGTGCCAGTGGGTGGTGATAAGTGGGGGGGTTATAGTCGATCAGGTGTGGTGCCAGTGGGTGGTGGTAAGTGGGGGGTTATAGTCAATGAGGTGTGCTGCCAGTGGGTGGTGGTAAGTGTGGGGGGGTTATACTTGATGAGGTATGATGCCAGTGGGTGGTGGTAAGTCGGGGGGTTATAGTTGATGAGGTGTGATGCCAGTGGGTGGTGGTAAGTGGGGGGGTTATAGTTGATGAGGTGTGGTGCCAGTGGGTGGTGGTAAGTGGGGGGGTTATAGTCAATGAGGTGTGATGCCAGTGGGTGGTGGTAAGTGGAGGGTTATACTTGATGAGGTGTGATGCCAGTGGGTGGTGGTAAGTGGGGGGGTTATAGTGGATGAGGTGTGGTGCCAGTGGGTGGTGGTAAGTGGGGGGGGGGTTATAGTTGATGAGGTGTGATGCCAGTGGGTGGTGGTAAGTGGGGGGGGTTATAGTGGATGAGGTGTGGTGCCAGTGGGTGGTGGTAAGTGGGGGGGGGTTATAGTCGATGAGGTGTGCTGCCAGGGAGTGGTGATAAGTGGGGCGGGGGGTTATAGTTGATGAGGTGTCGTGACAGTGGGTGGTGGTAAGTGGGGGGGTTATAGTTGATGAGGTGTCGTGCCAGTGGGTGGTGGTAAGTGGTGGGGTTATAGTGGATGAGGTGTGGTGCCAGTGGGTGGTGGTAAGGGGGGGTTATAGTCGATGAGGTGTGGTGCCAGTGGGTGGTGGTAAGTGTGGGGGGTTATACTTGATGAGGTATGATGCCAGTGGGTGGTGGTAAGTGGGGGGGTTATAGTCGATGTGGTGTGCTGCCAGTGGGTGGTGGTAAGTGGGTGGGGTTATAGTTGATGAGGTGTGATGTCAGTGGGTGGTGGTAAGTGGGGGGGGGGTTATAGTGGATGAGGTGTGGTGCCAGTGGGTGGTGGTAAGTGGGGGGGGTTATAGTTGATGAAGTGTGATGTCAGTGGGTGGTGGTAAGTGGGGGGGGGTTATAGTGGACGAGGTGTGGTGCCAGTGGGTGGTGGTAAGTGGGGGGGGTTATAGTCGATGAGGTATGCTGCCAGTGGGTGGTGGTAAGTGGGGGGGGGTTATAGTTGATGAGGTGTGGTGCCACTGGGTGGTGGTAAGTGGGGGGGTTATAGTCAATGAGGTGGTGATGCCAGTGGGTGGTGGTAAGTGGGTGGGGTTATAGTTGATGAGGTGTGGTGCCAGTGGGTGGTGGTAAGTGGGGATGTTATAGTTGATGAGGTGTGATGCCAGTGGGTGGTGGTAAGTGGGGATGTTATAGTTGATGAGGTGTGATGCCAGTGGGTGGTGGTAAGTGGGGGGGGGGTTATAGTGGATGAGGTGTGGTGCCAGTGGGTGGTGGTAAGTGGGGGGTTATAGTCGATGAGGTGTGCTGCCAGTGGGTGGTGGTAAGTGGGGGGGTTATAGTTGATGAGGTGTGGTGCCAGTGGGTGGTGATAAGTGGGGATGTTATAGTTGATGAGGTGTGGTGCCAGTGGGTGGTGGTAAGTGGGGGGGTTATAGTGGATGAGGTGTGGTGCCAGTGGGTGGTGGTAAGTGGGGATGTTATAGTTGATGAGGTGTGATGCCAGTGGGTGGTGGTAAGTGGGGGGGGGGGGTTATAGTGGATGAGGTGTGGTGCCAGTGGGTGGTGGTAAGTGGGGATGTTATAGTTGATGAGGTGTGCTGCCAGTGGGTGGTGGTAAGTGGGTGGGGTTATAGTTGATGAGGTGTGGTGCCAGTGGGTGGTGGTAAGTGGGGATGTTATAGTTGATGAGGTGTCGTGCCAGTGGGTGGTGGTAAGTGGGGATGTTATAGTTGATGAGGTGTCGTGCCAGTGGGTGGTGGTAAGTGGGGAGGCAGGTTTACTATCGGAATAAAACGTTATGTCAGTTTTCATGATGTTCAGGCGTTTGTGTTGGACGTTCCTAGGTGGTTACAGGTGGTTGACTAGTCAGACGCAGATGTAACGCAGTATGGGCGTGTTATTGGAGTGAAACTGGCAAGTAGCTGAACCGAGACGCACCTAGCATAAGTCTGCTGCAAGTTTAACGGTGCAACCGAAACCGAATGGTGCAACCGAAAGACAAAAGGACTTTGTAGTGACATTAGCGTAAAGTCACAGACACAACAGCAGCAAAAGAGGCAAGGAAGGCTGCAACTGCTTTTAACTCAGAATCAGGCCCTATGAAGAGGGTACCCACCCCTTAACAAACACCACCCCCTCAACAAACTCGCCTCCATTAGGGCTGCTTCCAGAAATTTCCCGGGCTGGCTTTCTATCTCAATCCGCTCCTGTACACACTAAACTACTTAACACTTTATTACACAATACTATACTACTGTACTGTGTAAAAGGGGACTCTACCTGGTGTACTGTGTAAAAGGGGACTCTGCCTGGTGTACTGTGTAAAAGGGGACTCTGCCTGGTGTACTGTGTAAAAGGGGACTCTGCCTGGTGTACTGTGTAAAAGGGGACTCTGTCTGGTGTACTGTGTAAAAGGGGACTCTGCCTGCCGTACTGAGTAAAAGGGGACTCAACCTGCCATACTGTGTAAAAGAAGACTCTACCTGCTATACTGTGTAAAAGAAGACTCTACCTGCCCTACTGTGTAATAGGGGGCTCTACCTGCCGTACTGTGTAATAGGGGGCTCTACCTGCCGTTCTGTGTAAAAGAGGACTCTACCTGCCGTACTGTGTAAAAGGGGACTCTACCTGCCGTACTGTGTAAAAAGGAACTCTACCTGCCGTACTGTGTAAATGGAACTCTGCCTGCCGTAATGTGTAAAAGTGGGCTCTGCCTGCCATACTGTGTAAAAGGGGACTCTACCTGCCATACTGTGTAAAAGAGGACTCTATCTGGCGTACTGTGTAAAAGAGGGCTCTGCCTGCCATACTGTGTAAAAGGGGACTCTACCCACCATACTGTATAAAAGAGGACTCTATCTGGCGTACTGTGTAAAAGAGGGCTCTGCCTGCCATACTGTGTAAAAGGGGACTCTACCCACCATACTGTGTAAAAGGGGACTCTACCTGCCGTACTGTGTAAAAAGGAACTCTACCTGCCGTACTGTGTAAATGGAACTCTGCCTGCCGTAATGTGTAAAAGTGGTCTCTGCCTGCCATACTGTGTAAAAGGGGACTCTACCTGCCATACTGTGTAAAAGAGGACTCTATCTGGTGTACTGTGTAAAAGTGGGCTCTGCCTGCCATACTGTGTAAAAGGGGACTCTACCTGCCGTACTGTGTAAAAGGGGTTCTACCTGCCGTATTGTGTAAAAGAGGACTCTACCTGCCGTATTGTGTAAAAGGGGCTCTACCTGCCGTACTGTGTAAAAGAAGACTCTACCTGCTATACTGTGTAAAAGAAGACTCTACCTGCCCTACTGTGTAATAGGGGGCTCTACCTGCCGTACTGTGTAATAGGGGGCTCTACCTGCCGTTCTGTGTAAAAGAGGACTCTACCTGCCGTACTGTGTAAAAGGGGACTCTACCTGCCGTACTGTGTAAAAAGGAACTCTACCTGCTGTACTGTGTAAATGGAACTCTGCCTGCCGTAATGTGTAAAAGTGGGCTCTGCCTGCCATACTGTGCAAAAGGGGACTCTACCTGCCATACTGTGTAAAAGAGGACTCTATCTGGCGTACTGTGTAAAAGAGGGCTCTGCCTGCCATACTGTGTAAAAGGGGACTCTACCCACCATACTGTGTAAAAGAGGACTCTATCTGGTGTACTGTGTAAAAGTGGGCTCTGCCTGCCATACTGTGTAAAAGGGGACTCTACCTGCCGTACTGTGTAAAAGGGGTTCTACCTGCCGTACTGTGTAAAAGAGGACTCTACCTGCCGTATTGTGTAAAAGAGGACTCTACCTGCCGTATTGTGTAAAAGGGGCTCTACCTGCCGTACTGTGTAAAAGGGGACGCTAACTGCTGTACTTTGTAAAAGGGGACTCTACCTGCCATACTGTGTAAAAGGGGACTCTACCTGCCGTACTGTGTAAAAGGGGACTCTACCTGCCGTATTCTGTAAAAGGGGTTCTACCAGCCGTACTGTGTAAAAGGGGACTCTACCTGCCGTACTGTGTAAAAGGGGACTCTACCTGCTGTACTGTGTAAATGGGAACTCTGCCTGCCGTAATGTGTCAAAGGGAGCTCTGCCTGCCGTAATGTGTCAAAGGGGACTCTATCTGGCGTAATGTGTGATAGGGCTGTACCTGGAGTAATGTATAAAATGGGGCTCTACCTGGTGTAATGTGAAAATGGTGGGGCGCCGATGCTGTTTCTTGCACACAGCGCTAAAATGTCTAGTTACAGCACTGGGAGGAGCACCCGTCAGGGGGGAATATGCGGCCAAATGCGCTGTGGGCAGTGCACCTTCTGCACACACCTAGTTACGGCTCTGATTAGGACACAGAGAACCTCACCGCGAACATATTTCAGCATCTACTGTAAGTGACTCCAAGTGCAACATACCCACATCTTACATTGTGCAAATTCAGTTTTACCCCAAGATGCATCTTTAGGTCACTCAGTATATCACTATGCCGGAGCAATATAATAAGTGTCACTAATAATAATACTACAGGTACATACTGTGGACTATGCCATAGAAATAGCACTAATCTGGGTAAGGTGCTGCTGAGTAAATAGTGATATTATATATATATATATATATATATATATATATATATATATATATAAGTTTCCAGCCCAGCAAAATTATTTCTTTATTAACAGTTTCTTTTATAGCGCAGCAAATTCTGTGGTGCTTTAGAACTGTACACAATGATAAAACAAAACTGGGTTATAACAACCAGTCATAGAGGTAGGAGGGCCCTGCTCGCAAGCTTACAGCCTATGGGAACTACATAACAGTAATGTCAGCGCCAACGGCTGTGCGCGCCCGATCAGAGCACTGCTTCAATTGCTCCGTCGAGCGCCATCTGGTAGCACTTTAATTCCTCCCATAGAGGTGAGGAGCAGTGTCAGCCTTTTATTATATGGTGTCTAGAGATATATATATATATATATATATATATAATATAATAAAAGGCTGACGCTACACACACACTCACAGACACGTGTGTAAATGTGGGTTATCAGTACAGGTAGCGGGCGGCTTTCTGCGCCTGGATGTGGGCCCCCGTGAGAAGTCACTACCCCCCGGGACGTCACAGTCGCTGACATCATCACTACGTGGAATTCCTGGTGAACTGCAGAGAGCGCACACAACGCGCCAGGTTCCTCCCAGCTTATAAATACCACGTCACACTATATCACTGATGTTCCCAATACATCCCAATATGTCACAGAAAGAGCCATTATATCATGCTATGTCCCAATACAACATATATATACTGAGCCGTCACAATATGAAATGATGCAGAATAATAAAATATACGTCACAGTACAGTATTGGAATCACAATACAGTGTATCAACAAGTAACAATGACATATATTACACTGTATCCACATAGTACATTGCATCTCCACAGCTATACGTCACAATATACCACACAGTATACTGCACCATACGTCACAATATATATCACAGTATACTGCACCATACGTCACAATATATATCACAGTATACTGCACCATATGTCACAATATATATCACAGTATACTGCACTATACGTCACAATATATCACGGTATACTGCACCATACGTCACAATTTATATCACAGTATACTGCACCATACGTCACAATATATCACAGTATACCCCGTCACATATCACAATATATATATCACAGTATACTGCACCATACATCACAATATATATCACAGTATACTGCACCATGTCACAATAAATATCACAGTATACTGCACCATACGTCACAATATATCACAGTATACTGCACCATACATCACAATATATATTACAGTATACTGCACTATACGTCACAATATATCACAGTATACTCCGTCATATGTCACAATATATATATCACAGTATACTGCACCATACATCATAATACATATCACAGTATACTGCACCATATGTCACAATATATCACAGTATACTGCACCATCCGTCACAATGGGATGTAGTTATCCTGCCAGTAAAGCATAGCCAACATGTCACAATATATATTACAGTATACTGCACCATACGTCACAATATATCACAATATACTGCCCCATATGTCACAGTATATATCATAGCATACTGCACCATACATCACTATATATCACAGTGTACTGCACCATACGTCACAATATATATCACAGTGTACTGCACCATACGTCACTATAGATATATAGATATATATATATTATATATATATAACAGTATGCTGCACCAGTACGGTACAGAGATGATGAATAATACTACTACTGATGGTAACGGTACTCCTGTAGCGCCATTCCCCAGCAGCGCGATGCCTCCACGCATACAGCACAATCACACAGAGTAAAATGTCTCCCAGGGAATCTCCGGATCTCTTGTAGGATAACTGAAAGGCTGCAGAGATGCGGCAGTGCCAGCCGTGAGTGTGACACAGCGTGATTACACACCTATACTCACCCACACTCACACCTGCACTCACACTCACTCACCGGCTGCCTCTGTTTCTTGGCTTTTCTGACGTTGCTTATAAAACGTCTCCCCATTTTTTTTGCGTACCAAACAGATACGAACATCTCTCCCCCCGATCCAGTGAGAAAAGGGGAGGGAGGCAGGGACTGTGGGGAGAGAGTGATGGACGGAGGAGAGAAAGGGTGGGAGGAGGAAGGGACCAGGGATAAGGGAAGATGTGGGGAGGGAGGGGGGGCTGCCTACAGAGGAGAGACAGGGGATACAGAGCAGAGACAGGGTATACAGAGGAGAGACAGGCAACGAGCAGGTGCCCAGAGGTGAGACAGGGTATACGGAGGAGAGACAGGCAACGAGCAGGTGCCCAGAGGAGAGACAGTGTATACGGAGGAGAGACAGGCAACGAGCAGGTGCCCAGAGGAGAGACAGTGTATACGGAGGAGAGACAGGGTATACGGAGGAGAGACAGGCAACGAGCAGGTGCCCAGAGGAGAGACAGTGTATACGGAGGAGAGACAGGCAACGAGCAGGTGCCCAGAGGAGAGACAGGGGATACAGAGGAGAGACAGGCAACGAGCAGGTGCCCAGAGGAGAGACAGGGTTTACAGAGGATAGACAGGCAACGAGCAGGTGCCCAGAGGAGAGACAGTGTATACGGAGGAGAGACAGGGTATACGGAGGAGAGACAGGCAACGAGCAGGTGCCCAGAGGAGAGACAGTGTATACGGAGGAGAGACAGGCAACGAGCAGGTGCCCAGAGGAGAGACAGGGGATACAGAGGAGAGACAGGCAACGAGCAGGTGCCCAGAGGAGAGACAGGGTTTACAGAGGATAGACAGGCAACGAGCAGGTGCCCAGAGGAGAGACAGGGTATACGGAGGAGAGACAGGCAACGAGCAGGTGCCCAGAGGAGAGACAGGGTTTACAGAGGATAGACAGGCAACGAGCAGGTGCCCAGAGGAGAGACAGGGTATACGGAGGAGAGACAGGCAACGAGCAGGTGCCCAGAGGAGAGACAGGGTATACGGAGGAGAGACAGGCAACGAGCAGGTGCCCAGAGGAGAGACAGGGTATACGGAGGAGAGACAGGCAACAAGCAGGTGCCCAGAGGAGAGACGGTATATGGAGGAGAGACAGGGTATATGGAGGAGGGACAGGGTATACGGAGGAGAGACAGGTAACGAGCAGGTGCCCAGAGGAGAGACAGACAGAGGACCAGTGCTCGGAGGAGAGACAGACAGAGAAGGGACAATGAGGAGGAGAGAAAAACAGGGAAGCCAAGTAGACAGGATGATGAGAGACAGGCAGGAAAGCTCAAGACAGAAAAAAGGAATGAACGGAGACAGGCAGAGATGTTCAAGAGAGAGGAGAAAGATGGGCAAAATGAAGAGAGAGGCAAGGATTCTAGAAACACAGAGATGATGAGAGACTTGCAGGGATGCTAGTGAGACAGGCAGGGATATAGAGAGACAGGCAGGGATACAGAGAGACAGGCAGGGATACAGAGAGACAGGCAGGGATGCTAGTGAGAAAGGCAGGGATACAGAGAGACAGGCAGGGATGCTAGAAAGACAGGCAGGGATACAGAGAGACAGGCAGGGATGCTAGAGAGACAGGCAGGGATATAGAGAGAAAGACAGGGATGCTAGAGAGACAGGCAGGGATATAGAGAGACATGCAGGGATACAGAGAGAGACAGGCAGGGATGATAGAGAGACAGGCAGGGATACAGAGAGACAGGCAGGGATATAGAGAGACAGACAGGGATACAGAGAGACAGGCAGGGATATAGAGAGACATGCAGGGATACAGAGAGACAGGCAGGGATGATAGAGAGACAGGCAGGGATACAGAGAGACAGGCAGGGATATAGAGAGACATGCAGGGATACAGAGAGACAGGCAGGGATGATAGAGAGACAGGCAGGGATACAGAGAGACAGGCAGGGATATAGAGAGACATGCAGGGATACAGAGAGACAGGCAGGGATGATAGAGAGACAGGCAGGGATACAGAGAGACAAGAAATTAGATTCAGCAGATAAAGGCAGAGACAAGGGACGCTGTCTGGGTTTTGGCCCCAGAGCTGTCACTCCACCACACTAAAGTCTGGGCTACAGAAAGGCACAATCATCACTGTCAGATGCCACGAGATGCAGGGGACCTGCCTCTCGGGTTAATATTTGGGTGGTCTCTTTCCCCTAGTTCGTCACACAGCCCTGTGTATCCGTACAGCTGGGAGGGGAGGGAGGAACACACAGAATGAGGGGGCGCAGGGATCTTACCATGAAGGGAAAACACAGAGAAAGGAAAATGTCTGGGAAGATAACTGGGAAATGTGATAATTGACGTAAGGAAGAAGGAAGCACAGGAGTAAGAGGAGCAGAAATCAGGAGAGGAAGGAAAAGGAGAGGAACACAGAAAGGAGGAGGATGGGGACGTGTAACCTGGGACTGATGAGATTATTATGCAGTGATCAGAGGGGGACAGAATAGGGGGGCACAGGATGTAAAAGGGGTAAAGAAAAAATCGTAACCATAAGGCAAAGGGAGCAGAACCAGAAACACATACAGGAGAGAGGAGGAAGAGGGAGAACAGGGATACATACAGGAGAGAGGAGGAAGAGAGAGAGCAGGGATACATACAGGAGAGAGGAGGAAGAGGGAGAGCAGGAATACATACAGGAGAGAGGAGGAAGAGGGAGAGCAGGGATACATACAGGAGAGAGGAGGAAGAGGGACAGCAGGGATACATACAGGAGAGAGGAGGAAGAGGGAGAGCAGGGATACATACAGGAGAGAGGAGGAAGAGGGAGAGCAGGAATACATACAGGAGAGAGGAGGAAGAGGGAGAGGAGGAATACATACAGGAGAGAGGAGGAAGAGGGAGAGCAGGGATACATACAGGAGAGAGGAGGAAGAGAGAGAGCAGGGATACATACAGGAGAGAGGAGGAAGAGGGACAGCAGGGATACATACAGGAGAGAGGAGGAAGAGGGAGAGCAGGGATACATACAGGAGAGAGGAGGAAGAGGGAGAGCAGGGATACATACAGGAGAGAGGAGGAAGAGGGAGAGCAGGGATACATACAGGAGAGAGGAGGAAGAGGGAGAGCAGGGATACATACAGGAGAGAGGAGGAAGAGGGAGAGCAGGAATACATACAGGAGAGAGGAGGAAGAGGGAGAGCAGGGATACATACAGGAGAGAGGAGGAAGAGGGAGAGCAGGAATACATACAGGAGAGAGGAGGAAGAGGGAGAGGAGGAATACATACAGGAGAGAGGAGGAAGAGGGAGAGCAGGGATACATACAGGAGAGAGGAGGAAGAGGGAGAGGAGGAATACATACAGGAGAGAGGAGGAAGAGGGAGAGGAGGAATACATACAGGAGAGAGGAGGAAGAGGGAGAGCAGGAATACATACAGGAGAGAGGAGGAAGAGGGACAGCAGGGATACATACAGGAGAGAGGAGGAAGAGGGAGAGGAGGAATACATACAGGAGAGAGGAGGAAGAGGGAGAGGAGGAATACATACAGGAGAGAGGAGGAAGAGGGAGAGCAGGAATACATACAGGAGAGAGGAGGAAGAGGGACAGCAGGGATACATACAGGAGAGAGGAGGAAGAGGGAGAGCAGGGATACATACAGGAGAGAGGAGGAAGAGGGAGAGCAGGAATACATACAGGAGAGAGGAGGAAGAGGGAGAGCAGGGATACATACAGGAGAGAGGAAGAAGAGGGAGAGGAGGAATACATACAGGAGAGAGGAGGAAGAGGGAGAGGAGGAATACATACAGGAGAGAGGAGGAAGAGGGAGAGGAGGAATACATACAGGAGAGAGGAGGAAGAGGGAGAGGAGGAATACATACAGGAGAGAGGAGGAAGAGGGAGAGGAGGAATACATACAGGAGAGAGGAGGAAGAGGGAGAGGAGGGAATACATACAGGAGAGAGGAGGAAGAGGGAGAGCAGGAATACATACAGGAGAGAGGAGGTAGAGGGAGAGCAGGGATACATACAGGAGAGAGGAGGAAGAGGGAGAGCAGGGATACATACAGGAGAGAGGAGGAAGAGGGAGAGGAGGAATACATACAGGAGAGAGGAGGAAGAGGGAGAGCAGGAATACATACAGGAGAGAGGAGGAAGAGGGAGAGCAGGGATACATACAGGAGAGAGGAGGAAGAGGGAGAGCAGGAATACATACAGGAAAGAGGAGGAAGAGGGAGAACAGGGATACATACAGGAGAGAGGAGGAAGAGGGAGAGCAGGAATACAAACAGGAGAGAGGAGGAAGAGGGAGAGGAGGAATACATACAGGAGAGAGGAGGAAGAGGGAGAGCAGGGATACATACAGGAGAGAGGAGGAAGAGGGAGAGCAGGAATACATACAGGAGAGAGGAGGAAGAGGGAGAGCAGGAATACATACAGGAGAGAGGAGGAAGAGGGAGAGCAGGAATACATACAGGAGAGAGGAGGAAGAGGGAGAGCAGGAATACATACAGGAGAGAGGAGGAAGAGGGAGAGGAGGAATACATACAGGAGAGAGGAGGAAGAGGGAGAGCAGGAATACATACAGGAGAGAGGAGGAAGAGGGAGAGCAGGAATACATACAGGAAAGAGGAGGAAGAGGAGAACAGGGATACATACAGGAGAGAGGAGGAAGAGGGAGAGCAGGAATACATACAGGAGAGAGGAGGAAGAGGGAGAGGAGGAATACATACAGGAGAGAGGAGGAAGAGGGAGAGCAGGGATACATACAGGAGAGAGGAGGAAGAGGGAGAGGAGGAATACATACAGGAGAGAGGAGGAAGAGGGAGAGCAGGAATACATACAGGAGAGAGGAGGAAGAGGGAGAGCAGGAATACATACAGGAAAGAGGAGGAAGAGGGAGAACAGGGATACATACAGGAGAGAGGAGGAAGAGGGAGAGCAGGAATACATACAGGAGAGAGGAGGAAGAGGGAGAGGAGGAATACATACAGGAGAGAGGAGGAAGAGGGAGAGCAGGGATACATACAGGAGAGAGGAGGAAGAGGGAGAGCAGGAATACATACAGGAGAGAGGAGGAAGAGGGAGAGCAGGAATACATACAGGAGAGAGGAGGAAGAGGGAGAGCAGGAATACATACAGGAGAGAGGAGGAAGAGGGAGAGCAGGAATACATACAGGAGAGAGGAGGAAGAGGGAGAGGAGGAATACATACAGGAGAGAGGAGGAAGAGGGAGAGCAGGAATACATACAGGAGAGAGGAGGAAGAGGGAGAGCAGGAATACATACAGGAAAGAGGAGGAAGAGGGAGAACAGGATACATACAGGAGAGAGGAGGAAGAGGGAGAGCAGGAATACATACAGGAGAGAGGAGGAAGAGGGAGAGGAGGAATACATACAGGAGAGAGGAGGAAGAGGGAGAGCAGGGATACATACAGGAGAGAGGAGGAAGAGGGAGAGGAGGAATACATACAGGAGAGAGGAGGAAGAGGGAGAGCAGGAATACATACAGGAGAGAGGAGGAAGAGGGAGAGCAGGAATACATACAGGAGAGAGGAGGAAGAGGGAGAGCAGGATACATACAGGAAAGAGGAAGAAGAGGGAGAGCAGGAATACATACAGGAGAGAGGAAGAAGAGGGAGAGGAGGAATACATACAGGAGAGAGGAGGAAGAGGGAGAGGAGGAATACATACAGGAGAGGAAGGAAGAGGGAGAGCAGGGATACATACAGGAGAAGGAGGAAGAGGAGAGCAGGAATACATACAGGAGAGAGGAGGAAGAGGAGAGCAGGAATACATACAGGAGAGAGGAGGAAGAGGGAGAGCAGGAATACATACAGGAGAGAGGAGGAAGAGGGAGAGCAGGAATACATACAGGAGAGAGGAGGAAGAGGGAGAGCAGGGATACATACAGGAGAGAGGAGGAAGAGGGAGAGCAGGAATACATACAGGAGAGAGGAGGAAGAGGGAGAGCAGGAATACATACAGGAGAGAGGAGGAAGAGGGAGAGCAGGAATACATACAGGAGAGAGGAGGAAGAGGGAGAGCAGGAATACATACAGGAGAGAGGAGGAAGAGGGAGAGCAGGAATACATACAGGAGAGAGGAGGAAGAGGGAGAGCAGGAATACATACAGGAGAGAGTAGGAAGAGGAGAGCAGGGATACATACAGGAGAGAGTAGGAAGAGGGAGAGGAGGAATACATACAGGAGAGAGGAGGAAGAGGGAGAACAGGGATACATACAGGAGAGAGGAGGAATAGGAGAGAGGAATACATACAGGAGAGAGGAGGAAGAGGGAGAGCAGGAATACATACAGGAGAGAGGAGGAAGAGGGAGAGCAGGAATACATACAGGAGAGAGGAGGAAGAGGGAGAGCAGGAATACATACAGGAGAGAGGAGGAAGAGGGAGAGGAGGAATACATACAGGAGAGAGGAGGAAGAGGGAGAACAGGAATACATACAGGAGAGAGGAGGAAGAGGGAGAGCAGGAATACATACAGGAGAGAGGAGGAAGAGGGAGAGCAGGAATACATACAGGAGAGAGTAGGAAGAGGGAGAGGAGGAATACATACAGGAGAGAGGAGGAAGAGGGAGAGCAGGAATACATACAGGAGAGAGGAGAAGAGGGAGAGCAGGAATACATACAGGAGAGAGGAGGAAGAGGGAGAGGAGGAATACATACAGGAGAGAGGAGGAAGAGGGAGAGGCAGGAATACATACAGGAGAGAGGAGGAAGAGGAGAGAGCAGGAATACATACAGGAGAGAGGAGAAGAGGGAGAGAGGACAAGAGAGAGGAGAAGGGGAGCAGGATACATACAGGAGAGAGGAGGAAGAGGGAGAGGAGGAATACATACAGGAGAGAGGAGGAAGAGGGAGAGCAGGGATACATACAGGAGAGAGGAGGAAGAGGGAGAGCAGGAATACATACAGGAGAGAGGAGGAAGAGGGAGAGGAGAAATACATACAGGAGAGAGGAGGAAGAGGGAGAGCAGGAATACATACAGGAGAGAGGAGGAAGAGGGAGAGGCAGGAATACATACAGGAGAGAGGAGGAAGAGGGAGAGCAGGAATACATACAGGAGAGAGGAGGAAGAGGGAGAGCAGGAATACATACAGGAGAGAGTAGGAAGAGGGAGAGCAGGAATACATACAGGAGAGAGGAGGAAGAGGGAGAGGAGGAATACATACAGGAGAGAGGAGGAAGAGGGAGAGCAGGATACATACAGGAGAGAGGAGGAAGAGGGAGAGGAGGAATACATACAGGAGAGAGGAGGAAGAGGGAGAGCAGGAATACATACAGGAGAGAGGAGGAAGAGGGAGAGCAGGAATACATACAGGAGAGAGGAGGAAGAGGGAGAGCAGGAATACATACAGGAGAGAGGAGGAAGAGGGAGAGGAGGAATACATACAGGAGAGAGGAGGAAGAGGGAGAGCAGGAATACATACAGGAGAGAGGAGGAAGAGGGGAGAGCAGGGAATACATACAGGAGAGAGGAGGAAGAGGGAGAGCAGGAATACATACAGGAGAGAGGAGGAAGAGGGAGAGCAGGAATACATACAGGAGAGAGGAGGAAGAGGGAGAGCAGGAATACATACAGGAGAGAGGAGGAAGAGGGAGAGCAGGGATACATACAGGAGAGAGGAGGAAGAGGGAGAGCAGGAATACATACAGGAGAGAGGAGGAAGAGGGAGAGGAGGAATACATACAGGAGAGAGGAGGAAGAGGGAGAGCAGGGATACATACAGGAGAGAGGAGGAAGAGGGAGAGCAGGAATACATACAGGAGAGAGGAGGAAGAGGGAGAAGCAGGAATACATACAGGAGAGAGGAGGAAGAGGGAGAGCAGGAATACATACAGGAGAGAGGAGGAAGAGGGAGAGCAGGGAATACATACAGGAGAGAGGAGGAAGAGGGAGAGCAGGAATACATACAGGAGAGAGAGGAAGAGAGGAGAGCAGGAATACATACAGGAGAGAGTAGGAAGAGGGAGAGCAGGGATACATACAGGAGAGAGTAGGAAGAGGGAGAGGAGGAATACATACAGGAGAGAGGAGGAAGAGGGAGAACAGGGATACATACAGGAGAGAGGAGGAAGAGGGAGAGAGGAATACATACAGGAGAGAGGAGGAAGAGGGAGAGCAGGAATACATACAGGAGAGAGGAGGAAGAGGGAGAGCAGGAATACATACAGGAGAGAGGAGGAAGAGGGAGAGCAGGGATACATACAGGAGAGAGGAGGAATAGGGAGAGGAGGAATACATACTGGAGAGAGGAGGAAGAGGGAGAGCAGGGATACATACAGGAGAGAGGAGGAAGAGGGAGAGCAGGAATACATACAGGAGAGAGGAGGAAGAGGGAGAGCAGGAATACATACAGGAGAGAGGAGGAAGAGGGAGAGGCAGGAATACATACAGGAGAGAGGAGGAAGAGGGAGAGAGCAGGGATTACATACAGGAGAGAGGAGGAAGAGGGAGAGCAGGAATACATACAGGAGAGAGGAGGAAGAGGGAGAGCAGGAATACATACAGGAGAGAGGAGGAAGAGGGAGAGCAGGAATACATACAGGAGAGAGGAGGAAGAGGGAGAGCAGGGATACATACAGGAGAGAGGAGGAAGAGGGAGAGGAGGAATACATACAGGAGAGAGGAGGAAGAGGGAGAGGAGGAATACATACAGGAGAGAGGAGGAAGAGGGAGAGCAGGAATACATACAGGAGAGAGGAGGAAGAGGGAGAGCAGGAATACATACAGGAGAGAGGAGGAAGAGGGAGAGCAGGAATACATACAGGAGAGAGGAGGAAGAGGGAGAGCAGGAATACATACAGGAGAGAGGAGGAAGAGGGAGAGCAGGGATACATACAGGAGAGAGGAGGAAGAGGGAGAGCAGGGATACATACAGGAGAGAGGAGGAAGAGGGAGAGAGGGAATACATACAGGAGAGAGTAGGAAGAGGGAGAGCAGGATACATACAGGAGAGAGGAGGAAGAGGGAGAGCAGGGATACATACAGGAGAGAGGAGGAATAGGGAGAGGAGGAATACATACTGGAGAGAGGAGGAAGAGGGAGAGGAGGAATACATACAGGAGAGAGGAGGAAGAGGGAGAGCAGGGATACATACAGGAGAGAGGAGGAATAGGGAGAGGAGGAATACATACTGGAGAGAGGAGGAAGAGGGAGAGGAGGAATACATACAGGAGAGAGGAGAAGAGGGAGAGCAGGAATACATACAGGAGAGAGGAGGAAGAGGGAGAGCAGGAATACATACAGGAGAGAGGAGGAAGAGGGAGAGGAGGAATACATACAGGAGAGAGTAGGAAGAGGGAGAGCAGGAATACATACAGGAGAGAGGAGGAAGAGGGAGAGCAGGAATACATACAGGAGAGAGGAGGAAGAGGGAGAGGAGGAATACATACAGGAGAGAGTAGGAAGAGGGAGAGCAGGAATACATACAGGAGAGAGGAGGAAGAGGGAGAGCAGGGATACATACAGGAGAGAGGAGGAAGAGGGAGAGCAGGGATACATACAGGAGAGAGGAGGAAGAGGGAGAGCAGGGATACATACAGGAGAGAGGAGGAAGAGGGAGAGCAGGAATACATACAGGAGAGAGGAGGAAGAGGGAGAGCAGGGATACATACAGGAGAGAGGAGGAAGAGGGAGAGCAGGAATACATACAGGAGAGAGGAGGAAGAGGGAGAGGAGGAATACATACAGGAGAGAGGAGGAAGAGGGAGAGCAGGAATACATACAGGAGAGAGGAGGAAGAGGGAGAGGCAGGGATACATACAGGAGAGAGGAGGAAGAGGGAGAGCAGGGATACATACAGGAGAGAGGAGGAAGAGGGAGAGGAGGAATACATACAGGAGAGAGGAGGAAGAGGGAGAGGAGGAATACATACAGGAGAGAGGAGGAAGAGGGAGAGGAGGAATACATACAGGAGAGAGGAGGAAGAGGGAGAGGAGGAATACATACAGGAGAGAGGAGGAAGAGGGAGAGCAGGGATACATACAGGAGAGAGGAGGAAGAGGGAGAGCAGGAATACATACAGGAGAGAGGAGGAAGAGGGAGAGCAGGAATACATACAGGAGAGAGGAGGAAGAGGGAGAGAGAGGAATACATACAGGAGAGAGGAGGAAGAGGGAGAGGAGGAATACATACAGGAGAGAGGAGGAAGAGGGAGAGCAGGAATACATACAGGAGAGAGGAGGAAGAGGGAGAGCAGGAATACATACAGGAGAGAGGAGGAAGAGGGAGAGCAGGAATACATACAGGAGAGAGGAGGAAGAGGGAGAGGAGGAATACATACAGGAGAGAGGAGGAAGAGGGAGAGCAGGATACATACAGGAGAGGAGGAAGAGGGAGAGCAGGAATACATACAGGAGAGAGGAGGAAGAGGGAGAGGAGGAATACATACAGGAGAGAGGAGGAAGAGGGAGAGCAGGAATACATACAGGAGAGAGGAGAAGAGGGAGAGCAGGGATACATACAGGAGAGAGGAGGAAGAGGGAGAGCAGGGATACATACAGGAGAGAGGAGGAAGAGGGAGAGGAGGAATACATACAGGAGAGAGGAGGAAGAGGGAGAGCAGGAATACATACAGGAGAGAGGAGGAAGAGGGAGAGCAGGGATACATACAGGAGAGAGGAGGAAGAGGGAGAGGAGGAATACATACAGGAAAGAGGAGGAAGAGGGAGAGGAGGAATACATACAGGAGAGAGGAGGAAGAGGGAGAGCAGGGATACATACAGGAGAGAGGAGGAAGAGGGAGAGCAGGGATACATACAGGAGAGAGGAGGAAGAGGGAGACAGGGATACATACAGGAGAGAGGAGGAAGAGGGAGAAGCAGGGATACATACAGGAGAGAGGAGGAAGAGGGAGAGGCAGGAATACATACAGGAGAGAGGAGGAAGAGGGAGAGGAGGAATACATACAGGAGAGAGGAGGAAGAGGGAGAGGAGGAATACATACAGGAGAGAGGAGGAAGAGGGAGAGCAGGAATACATACAGGAGAGAGGAGGAAGAGGGAGAGCAGGAATACATACAGGAGAGAGGAGGAAGAGGGAGAGCAGGGAATACATACAGGAAAGAGGAGGAAGAGGGAGAGGAGGAATACATACAGGAGAGAGGAGGAAGAGGGAGAGCAGGGATACATACAGGAGAGAGGAGGAAGAGGGAGAGCAGGAATACATACAGGAGAGAGGAGGAAGAGGGAGAGCAGGAATACATACAGGAGAGAGGAGGAAGAGGGAGAGCAGGAATACATACAGGAGAGAGGAGGAAGAGGGAGAGCAGGGATACATACAGGAGAGAGGAGGAAGAGGGAGAGCAGGGATACATACAGGAGAGAGGAGGAAGAGGGAGAGCAGGAATACATACAGGAGAGAGGAGGAAGAGGGAGAGCAGGAATACATACAGGAGAGAGGAGGAAGAGGGAGAGCAGGGATACATACAGGAGAGAGGAGGAAGAGGGAGAGCAGGAATACATACAGGAGAGAGGAGGAAGAGGGAGAGCAGGGATACATACAGGAGAGAGGAGGAAGAGGGAGAGCAGGGATACATACAGGAGAGAGAGGAAGAGGGAGAGCAGGGATACATACAGGAGAGAGGAGGAAGAGGGAGAGCAGGGATACATACAGGAGAGAGGAGGAAGAGGGAGAGCAGGGAATACATACAGGAGAGAGGAGGAAGAGGGAGAGGAGGAATACATACAGGAGAGAGGAGGAAGAGGGAGAGGAGGAATACATACAGGAGAGAGGAGGAAGAGGGAGAGCAGGAATACATACAGGAGAGAGGAGGAAGAGGGAGAGCAGGGATACATACAGGAGAGAGAGGAGAGAGGGAGAGCAGGAATACATACAGGAGAGAGGAGGAAGAGGGAGAGGCAGGGATACATACAGGAGAGAGGAGGAAGAGGGAGAGCAGGAATACATACAGGAGAGAGGAGGAAGAGGGAGAGCAGGAATACATACAGGAGAGAGGAGGAAGAGGGAGAGCAGGGAGACATACAGGAGAGAGGAGGAAGAGGGAGAGCAGGGATACATACAGGAGAGAGGAGGAAGAGGGAGAGAGGAGGAATACATACAGGAGAGAGGAGGAAGAGGGAGAGCAGGAATACATACAGGAGAGAGGAGGAAGAGGGAGAGCAGGGATACATACAGGAGAGAGGAGGAAGAGGGAGAGGCAGGAATACATACAGGAGAGAGGAGGAAGAGGGAGAGCAGGAATACATACAGGAGAGAGGAGGAAGAGGGAGAGCAGGGATACATACAGGAGAGAGGAGGAAGAGGGAGAGGAGGAATACATACAGGAGAGAGGAGGAAGAGGGAGAGCAGGATACATACAGGAGAGAGGAGGAAGAGGGAGAGCAGGAATACATACAGGAGAGAGGAGGAAGAGGGAGAGCAGGAATACATACAGGAGAGAGGAGGAAGAGGGAGAGCAGGAATACATACAGGAGAGAGGAGGAAGAGGGAGAGAGCAGGGATACATACAGGAGAGAGGAGGAAGAGGGAGAGCAGGAATACATACAGGAGAGAGGAGGAAGAGGGAGAGCAGGGATACATACAGGAGAGAGGAGGAAGAGGGAGAGGCAGGAATACATACAGGAGAGAGGAGGAAGAGGGAGAGCAGGAATACATACAGGAGAGAGGAGGAAGAGGGAGAGCAGGGAATACATACAGGAGAGAGGAGGAAGAGGGAGAGCAGGGAATACATACAGGAGAGAGGAGGAAGAGGGAGAGGAGGAATACATACAGGAGAGAGGAGGAAGAGGGAGAGGCAGGAATACATACAGGAGAGAGGAGGAAGAGGGAGAGCAGGAATACATACAGGAGAGAGGAGGAAGAGGGAGAGCAGGAATACATACAGGAGAGAGGAGGAAGAGGGAGAGCAGGAATACATACAGGAGAGAGGAGGAAGAGGGAGAGCAGGAATACATACAGGAGAGAGGAGGAAGAGGGAGAGCAGGATACATACAGGAGAGAGGAGGAAGAGGGAGAGCAGGGATACATACAGGAGAGAGGAGGAAGAGGGAGAGCAGGGAATACATACAGGAGAGAGGAGGAAGAGGGAGAGCAGGAATACATACAGGAGAGAGGAGGAAGAGGGAGAGCAGGAATACATACAGGAGAGAGGAGGAAGAGGGAGAGCAGGAATACATACAGGAGAGAGGAGGAAGAGGGAGAGGAGGAATACATACAGGAGAGAGGAGGAAGAGGGAGAGCAGGGATACATACAGGAGAGAGGAGGAAGAGGGAGAGGAGGAATACATACAGGAGAGAGGAGGAAGAGGGAGAGGAGGAATACATACAGGAGAGAGGAGGAAGAGGGAGAGCAGGAATACATACAGGAGAGAGGAGGAAGAGGGAGAGCAGGAATACATACAGGAGAGAGGAGGAAGAGGGAGAGCAGGAATACATACAGGAGAGAGGAGGAAGAGGGAGAGCAGGGATACATACAGGAGAGAGGAGGAAGAGGGAGAGCAGGGATACATACAGGAGAGAGGAGGAAGAGGGAGAGCAGGATACATACAGGAGAGAGGAGGAAGAGGGAGAGCAGGATACATACAGGAGAGAGGAGGAAGAGGGAGAGCAGGGATACATACAGGAGAGAGGAGGAAGAGGGAGAGGAGGAATACATACAGGAGAGAGGAGGAAGAGGGAGAGCAGGAATACATACAGGAGAGAGGAGGAAGAGGGAGAGGCAGGAATACATACAGGAGAGAGGAGGAAGAGGGAGAGGAGGAATACATACAGGAGAGAGGAGGAAGAGGGAGAGGAGGAATACATACAGGAGAGAGGAGGAAGAGGGAGAGCAGGGAATACATACAGGAGAGAGGAGGAAGAGGGAGAGCAGGATACATACAGGAGAGAGGAGGAAGAGGGAGAGCAGGAATACATACAGGAGAGAGGAGGAAGAGGGAGAGGAGGAATACATACAGGAGAGAGGAGGAAGAGGGAGAGAGGAATACATACAGGAGAGAGGAGGAAGAGGGAGAGCAGGAATACATACAGGAGAGAGGAGGAAGAGGGAGAGCAGGGATACATACAGGAGAGAGGAGGAAGAGGGAGAGGCAGGAATACATACAGGAGAGAGGAGGAAGAGGAGAGGAGGAATACATACAGGAGAGAGGAGGAAGAGGGAGAGGCAGGAATACATACAGGAGAGAGGAGGAAGAGGGAGAGCAGGAATACATACAGGAGAGAGGAGGAAGAGGGAGAGGAGGAATACATACAGGAGAGAGGAGGAAGAGGGAGAGGAGGAATACATACAGGAGAGAGGAGGAAGAGGGAGAGCAGGGATACATACAGGAGAGAGGAGGAAGGGAGAGAGGATACATACTGAAGAGGAGGAAGAGGGAGAGAGGATACATACAGGAGAGAGGAGGAAGAGGGAGAGCAGGAATACATACAGGAGAGAGGAGGAAGAGGGAGAGCAGGGAATACATACAGGAGAGAGGAGGAAGAGGGAGAGGAGGAATACATACAGGAGAGAGGAGGAAGAGGGAGAGCAGGGATACATACAGGAGAGAGGAGGAAGAGGGAGAGCAGGAATACATACAGGAGAGAGGAGGAAGAGGGAGAGAGCAGGAATACATACAGGAGAGAGGAGGAAGAGGGAGAGCAGGAATACATACAGGAGAGAGGAGGAAGAGGGAGAGCGAGGAATACATACAGGAGAGAGGAGGAAGAGGGAGAGCAGGGATACATACAGGAGAGAGGAGGAAGAGGGAGAGCAGGGGATACATACAGGAGAGAGGAGGAAGAGGGAGAGGAGGAATACATACAGGAGAGAGGAGGAAGAGGAGAGCAGGTATACATACAGGAGAGAGGAGGAAGAGGGAGAGGCAGGAATACATACAGGAGAGAGGAGGAAGAGGGAGAGGGAGGAATACATACAGGAGAGAGGAGGAAGAGGGAGAGGAGGAATACATACAGGAGAGAGGAGGAAGAGGGAGGAGAGCAGGAATACATACAGGAGAGAGGAGGAAGAGGGAGAG